>NC_038245.2:29456714-29764200 GCF_000004515.6 Glycine max
TTCTTTCATGTCATTTATTATATTTCATTTTTCATTTTAATAATTTAATTAATTGTGTATAAATTATCTGGGATCAAATTTAGATCTTTTTTTCTTTCATATCATTTGTTATATTTCATTTTCTTCTTTTAATAATTTAATTAACCGTGTATAAATTAGTTGGGATCAAATTTAAATATTTTTTTAACAGATTTAACGCGTGTTGTGATATATGTATATTATATTTTTATACAATTACTTGCATACAATATTAGTATTAAATTAATAAAATTAAAATCAGGATAAAAGATTCTGATTATGAAATCTGCATATGTATATTATATTTTTATACAATTACTTGCATACATTATCAGTATTAAATTAATAAAATTAAAATCGGGATAAAAGATTCTGATTATGAAATCCGCAGTGTCGTGTGGTCCCCACTTTGTCTCTGACGATGTCATTTTTAACTTTCAGACTGAACTAATGAACAACGCCAACCTCCTTCAGCTCCATGCCATAGCCACTGTGATCTTCTCCCCCCTTTACTTTCTATGGACACAATAATAATAAAATAAAAACAATAATATACAACAACAACAACAACAACGCCTTATCCCACTAGGTGGGGTCGGCTACATGGATCAACTTCCGCCATAATGTTCTATCAAGTACCATACTTCTATCCAAATCATTAAGTTCGAGATCCTTCTTGATAACCTCTCTTATAGTCTTTTTGGGTCTTCCTCTGCCTCGAATTGTTTGCCTTCTCTCCATCTGGTCTACTCTCCTCACTACAGAGTCTACCGGTCTTCTCTCTACATGCCCAAACCACCTAAGTCTATTTTCCACCATCTTCTCTACAATAGGCGCTACTCCAACCCTCTCTCTAATAGCTTCGTTTCTAATTTTATCCTGTCGAGTCTTACCACACATCCACCGCAACATCCTCATCTCCGCTACACCTACTTTATTCTCATGTTGGCTCTTGACCGCCCAACATTCTGTTCCGTATAAAATCGCCGGTCTTACCGCAGTCCGAAACTTTATACACAAAGACACACAACATAACAAAATTGAGTTGATTAAGCAATGTCAAAGGGTAAGAATACTTTTCCATGTTAATAATCTGCTAGAATGTAGTTAAAATTGAGTTGATTCCCTTCCAAGCCTAACTCACCTGAAATTTCTTATAAGTCTGTACTCCTCGTTAGATCAAAGACTGGTATTTCGCTATTGTTGTTGTAACCAAAAGCTGATGAAATTGCTGGCAAATAGAAAGGAAGAGAGAGTATATAGAAGTCAATATTAAAAAACAGTGTGTAACACCTTGTCATTCATTCATCAAAGCGATAAGAAAAAATACTTAGGAAAATAAATATATTATCTTTAGGTTTTCTCTTAAACCTCCATACCATAAATATATGGATTCCAAGGCAGATCAGCCCCACCACAACAACCAATATTATCCAAATTTTGGTCTTTTTCTCCCCATCACCTGTATTCGAAAACAGAGAAATCATATGTTGTAATTATAACCTGACAATCAGGGAAACTTGTGAGAACTTGTCTGAAATTAACAGATATTCTCCTCCCATATGCAATATGGGAAGATTTTCTTATTTAAACAACAAATCAACAACACCACAAAAAAAAAAAACAAAAAAAAAAACATTAGATACCGAGCTGCAGTGAAAGAAAAAGAAAAAGAAAGAAGAAAATACCTTTGGGGGGATTGTGGGTTATGACAGTGATGCCGTTTTGATGAACAAAGCCATTCACAAATTCTTCGGCCATAGCGAAAAATACTCGCAGAGAAAAGGAAGGTTAAAAAAAAATAGATACGAAGCTATCGTGAAAGAAAAAAAAGAAGGAAATACTTGAGGTGAATGTGTTGCGGTAAAAACTCGTCCTCAGCAACTTGCGGGCATGGAGCCGGAATCGCCTGCATGAAGGAAGAAACAAAAATAATAAAAGGAAAAGAGAAGAAGATTTAGAAGAAAAAGAAAATACCTTTGGGGGGATTGTGGGTTATGACAGCGATGCCGTTTTGATGAACAAAGCCATTCACAAATTCTTCGGTCATAGCGGAAAATACTCGCAGAGAAAAGGAAGGTTAAAAAAAATTAGATACGAAGCTATCGTGAAAGAAAAAAAAGAAGGAAATACTTGAGGTGAATGTGTTGCGGTAAAAACTCATCCTCAGCAACTTGCGGGCATGGAGCCGGAATCGCCTGCATGAAGGAAGAAACAAAAAGAATAAAAGGAAAAGAGAAGAAGATTTAGAAGAAAAAGAAAATACCTTTGGGGGGATTGTGGGTTATGACAGCGATGCCGTTTTGATGAACAAAGCCATTCACAAATTCTTCGGTCATAGCGGAAAATACTCGCAGAGAAAAGGAAGGTTAAAAAAAATTAGATACGAAGCTGTCGTGAAAGAAAAAAAAAAGAAAAAAAAAGAAGGAAATACCTTGCAGGCATGGAGCCGGAATCGTCTGCATGAAGGAAGAAAAAAAAAGAATAAAAGGAAAAGAGAAGAAGATTGAGAAGAGAAAGATGGAGAAAGAGAAAATTGAGGGAGAAAACACAATAATAGAGAAAACTCATGAGAGAGAAGAAAGAGTAATGGAGAAGATACACACAGTTTCGAGTATTAAGCGGAATTAAATCAGCCGTTAAATCTGCCAATTAGAAAGCGACATGTGGCGAAGGCAACAAAAGAAAAACTCAGGAGAGAGAAGGAAGAGTAATGGAGAACACACACACATTTTCCAGTATTAAGCGAAATTAAATGAACCGTTAAATCCGCCAATTAGGAAGCAACATATGGCGAAGGCAACAAAAAAATGATGAAGTGAATACGGAGAAATGGCAACGTATAGGAAAAAAAACTACACATGTCAATCTTACAAAATTTTCAAAATTCCAATTCTGTTAACTGGAGCGGGACACGTGTCACCGCCTCAGCTATGAACATTTTAGTATTTTCCACATACTTCAATTTTAATATATAAATATTGATTATTAATTATTAAAGAGTTTAATATATAATTTCACATTCAATTACTCAAGTACTATATATGTTATATGTAAGACGAAGTGTAAAGGGAAATTTTTGTTATTATAAAAATAAAATAATAAATATTAACCATTTGATTATAAATTAAATAGTTTATATCTATTAAAAAATAATTAAAAAGTAAATATATATTATTTTAAAATAATTATATTCCTACGAAAAATTTTAATCTAATTTATTAATGTATATAGTTATATAATTCAAAATATAATTTCTTGCATTCTTAAAAGAAAAAAATAATTATATACTGAGATAAAATGTTTTACATAATTATTCAATATAATTTATTATATATAATAAATTTATTAATTTTTAAAATAATTATTTTAAAATAATTTAAACGATGATTTATGATTAAATTATAAAATAAAAATTATTTCATTAAAAATGTATAGATATTAAAAGACAAGAATTGTTTTCATTAAATATGTCCGGTCTGTAAAATTATACTGTATAAAATATTTTTTCCTTATACTGCTATACAATACAGCTGTCTTAATCAGATACATAGATATTACGTACGGCAAGAAAAAAAAAAAAAAGAAGAGATATTACGTACGATCCTTAATGCTTAAAAAACTAATAAAAAAATAGTAGCAATAGAAGAGTCTTTATTTTTATTTGTAGAAATTTAACAAGATACCAGAGTATTTTCAATAAGATTTTTTGAAATATGTTTTAAGTGAAAAAATTATTTTTTTTATTTTTTACAATCGGAATAGATTTATGTGACAGAGATTTTTAATAATAAAAAATAATATTTATCTTATGTATAATAATATCATAATTAAACAAAAATATAAAAATATAAAAATATAAGTTTTTTAAAATTTTTTATTATTAAAATAAAATTATGTATAAATTTTTTACAAAATAACTGTGGAACCAAAAAACAAAATACTATAACAACCACACAAAATAACTTACCAGTCCACCGGAAGAGTTTCATTTGGCTTTACTCGACTTGAACAAAAAATAAAAAGGGGTGGATTCGATCCATTGCTGCGCAAACCCAATCCCCAACCCGTAACTAACCGCGCTAGGTAAATTTTTCTTCTTATCTTCTTCATGCGTTCTGATTCTAAGTCTTTCTCAAGTCATCATTGATTTATATATATATATATATATATATATATACACACACACACACGATTTTGTTCTTCGCCACTGACTAGTGACTCAATTGCCATGTCTCTTAAAGCTTCACTCTCATCTTTGCCATTCATTCATTCGTTGTCTTTTTCTGTGACATCGAACACGAATCTTGGTACCTTTGGTTTAGGGTTAGATCAATCTGCTATAAATGATATAAAAATAATATAAATAAATAAAAGAACTTTCCCAAGCAGAACATAGTGTATTGCAAATTTCAGTAAATCAAGAGGGTAAGATTTAGGTTACTCCCCCTCATTTAGTGTTAGAGTGTACTTAATACGAAAATAATGATATTTAGAAAGTGTAATCGCTGTGTCCAAACAGAATCTGTTGCATCTAAATAAGTGTAATCACTATGGTTAATAATAATTATAATGATTCTGGTGTTAGACTTTTGTTTGAATAAACTTCTTCTTAGACACTTAGGGCCTGTTTGGCTAAGCTTATCCAGAAGCAATTCTGGGAGAAGAAAAAAAACGAAATGAGCTTCCTCATATAGTTAATTTGTAAAAGCTATCTCATATAACTTTTCTAAAAGATGAGAGAATTTCAAAAAATTAGCTTACCCATAAGTTAATTTGAGCTTATGGAGAAGCCTGTTTCATTTTTTCTTCTTCTTCTTATGTTCTCCTAGAAGTATTTCTGGATAAGCTCAAGAAAATAAGATGAATTGAGTTCCTCCCATGGGCCATGAGCTAAGATCAATTTATGCACTTCAATTTTTGGAGAAGATGAGAGTCTTTATAAAAGTTAAGTGTATAAGTTGATTTTAGCTTGTGGAAGAAGCTCAATTCATTTCCCCTTTGTATTTTCTTCTCCTACAAGTGTTTATGGATAAGTTTTTTCTTACAGGGTCAAAATGAATTAAACTTCTCTCATAAGTTAACATCAACTTATGTAAATTCAATTTTTATAGAAGCTTTCTACCTTTCTCATCTAATTTCTCCAAAAACTGAGGTGCATAAGTTAATATTAACTTATAGAAAAAGTTTGATATATTTTGTTTTTTTTCCTTCTTCTACAAGTACTTACAGAGAAGTTTATACAAATAGAGTCTCATTGTGTTTGTGCAGCATCAGTTTTTGTTAATTTGTGTGGAAGATGTAACTAAATAAGTGATTCTTGTGTAGAATAGATTAATAGAATGTAGTAAAGTTCTGACAGAGAAAACATCTTCACATGGCACTTTGCTGTTATTTTATATTAAAAGATGCTTGAGGAAAATGGGATGAGACTAGTGCCTAGTGTTTCTAGGTAAGCTTTCAGTTTATAGAGTTTATAACAACAACATTCTTAATAATGGTTTGTTGCAGTGTGCCTTGGCTTTTTCTTAAGCGCTTAAAATTTCTAGTGTAGTCCTTTTTTCATAGTTATCTCTTTGTAGAAGATATTGTACAATCTGGGAAACAGGAATTTGCTTTACTTATTGTTGCATGGAATTTGCAGAGTCAATAGAGAAAAAAGTCATCTTTCTATTGTGGGATACAATTTGCTATCTCGCTCTTCAATTTGGACAACTAAAACAGGTTTGTATTGTTAAATGTTCTAGAACACAACTATTATGTTATCTATTTAATTAGTTTATATTGTTTAAGTAGCTTTCTTATATTTAATTAGGTTGATGTTTGCTTTTCACATGGTTTATTGAAGTCAACATAAGCTAAGTAATGATAAATGTTAAATACAGCATTGAGTAGCATATTATAGTATGAGCTAATGGTAAGTGTTTTACCCATATTTCGTGCTCATAGGGATATCACTGATTGACGAGGCATCTTTTCTATTATGGACATGGCTGTCCAATTTGGAGAAGGACTTCACAATGCATTTTAACCACTGGTCTAGCAATATTAGAGAAGGGTTTTTGTATTAAAATTTAAGGAATATAGCATAGTTTTTGGCAGGGTGTAGCCTGCTCGGTTCCTCTCTAGACTCTATTTAGTCTGTTTTGGAACCATTTGCAGGGCCATCCAAACCTATGTAGTACAGTACCTCTGGTACTCTCTTTTATATATATAAATATCTATTTTTGCTGATAAAAAAAAAATCACTTATGGTGGGATTTATTTTATATTTTATATTTAATATTTTAATACAACCATGTTCATTTGGATTGAGCTGACTGATTGTTAGTGTTAGTGAATGCATGCACAGCATTCTGTTATTTATAGGTACAGGGGGCTAGTGTCGAGATACCATTGAGTATTTTTTTATCATTTTAGGAACTTAGGAAGTAGGAGCTTGTTGTACTGGATATTGGAGGTTAATTCCTCTAGCTTTTTGCTGCTGTGATTGAGGAAAATTCCTTTTGCTAGAGGGATCTTCTCTTTTAATTAATAAACAATACCTTGTAGTTTTCATTTTCACCTTTGATTCTATAAGGTGCTCCCAAACTAACAAATTGTGGTGGCCATGGTTTCAAGGAGTAATTTCATGAATTAAAGAGGACAAATTTTTAAGAGAGCAATCAGTCTCAGCTCAGCCATGGATGAGCAATATATATATAAAGCTAAGAGAAAAGAGGATACAACTGAGAAAAATGAAAGAGACTCACGCTCAGTTCTTGAGTTGCATATTCATATAACAACAGTGTACTAAATAGTTGAAATGAAATCATCCAACTTTTTACCAATCACACATTTTTAAACCAAGTATCCATGCAATTCAGATTTCACTCACAAAAGATCAAAATATACATGTTTATGGAATTGATATTTCAGTTGAGTAAATGAGGGATCTTTTCCCCAGTTTTGGAGTTGTCCATGTATCGACAACGAATAAGAGTCAACTAACACCCACATGATATGAGGCTTGGTTCCATAAAGATAAAGTAGCAAAAAATAGAAACATCTTGACAAGCAAAACACACTCAAGATTTCAGTAAGGGATCGCAGATCATGAGGGAGAAAATGGTTCAACAGTAGGACAAGTTTCTTTTTGTGAAACTCAAAAAGAAAACAACAAATAGCCAGGAAATTTTAGTAAGAAAATGGGTGAGTTATCATCATGTCGAGAGGTTGATTGAGTGATGACTGTTAAGAACTTTATGTCCCCTATCTTCTTCCTTCTTCTATTATTCTTTTTCCCTTCGCAAATTTTTCACTCGCTTCAACAGAGAATCAGGCATGAACATTGAAGCTTAAAGATTATTTCAAATATTAGAAAATTTAAATGGAAATAAGTTAATAATTAAATTATGATATTAGTTTTTTTTTTTTTGATCAGCAAAGATAATATTTTATAAATATGGAATGGAGTACCAGAGGTACTAGAATACAGCAATATGAGTACCATACAAATGGTTCCAGAATCAGACATACCTAGTCTGAGAGGGAACCATTCTATGGATACTAGTAAAATTTACATCTAGTAGTCAAAAAGTTCTATCCTCTACTGATACAAAAACCCTGCCTAATTTGTTTTTAATTCTACATACTTAATACTTTACAGGGTGTTACATGTTCCAGATTCTGTCCTGATTTCATGTTTGTAGGATATTTTATCCCCACAATTCTGTCTAATTATGTAAATCATTTTTATAAAAGGAAACAGTTTACAACAAATTCTTTTGCTTCCATTTGGAATTAGACCTGATTGAAATTTCTGAATTTTTTTGAGGATTCAATTGAATTAATTAATTCTTTAGTAACTAAAGTGGAAAGTGGATCATTGTTCAGGATCAAAAGTCTATATTAATCTCACTTATCCCTTCGAGAGAAGTCACTGGAAGAAGTGATTCCACAGCTTGGATGAATAACTCAGGGACACCCAAGTCTTCAAGTTCTGAATTGGATCTTGATCGACCCAACATTGAGGATTACCTCCCTTCAGGGTCCACCATTCAACAAGAACCTCATGGAAAGCTTTTCCTGTATGCCTTCTCTTTTTCCTTGTACTGTTATTTGGATATTGAATATAAGATCGAAATGAAAAAACAGTTTTTTTCTTCCCTTGATCTATTAGAGAATGAAGTATCAGTCATCATTTTAATATATATACATTTTTTTTATGAAAAACCTTTTTCAGGCATGATTTGCTCAATATTTCTCCTACTTTGTCTGAGGCTGCAGGTGCTATTGTAGATGTAAGCTTTTGCACTCATCTTTTATTTGTTTTTGTTTTTTTCCTTGTTTTGTGGTTTTGATGTGCCAGTATTTTCTTTCAGAGAGTCAATAATGTTGATAATATTATAGAGAGAACTTAATATCAAACGTAATGAGTTTTGCATCATCTTTTAAAAGCTGAACACTGTCTTGCTTCCACATATATCCTTCTCTCCCAGATCTTATGCTTCATTCATTGCTGAGATCAACAAATTTCTATCTTAAAAGCTCATTCTAGGTATAGAATATGTGTTTGTGTGTGTGTTGCACCATGGCTAGACATTGGTGGTTTGCTCATTGGTTTAGAACTTTTAATGTTGGGCAGGACTCATTCACAAGATGCTTCAAGTCAAATCCTCCAGAACCATGGAATTGGAATGTTTATTTGTTTCCTTTGTGGTGTTTTGGAGTTGTGATTCGATACTTGATTCTGTTCCCAATCAGGTTAGCTTATTCCTAAATCCTATTGCCCTGTATCATATTTGTATATTCCCTTGTAGAATTAGGTATTTGATTAACAGTGTCTTGGGAAAATATGATTATTAGGAATTTGAACTTCACCTTTCACCACATCGAGTTACACCTTTTCTATTTGGCCTATTTGTCTCTCCGACTAGAAGGTTTTCTGAATTCTGAATTGGTTGAGGAAATCCTCAGCATGACTAATTATATGTAGATGGTTTATGATTTCTGGTATTAGGAAATTAGAATATACAATCTCTAATGTAAGAAACTAGGAAAATATACAGAAAAATACACAGCCCAAAATAGGAGATATTTTCTCTAAATAGGTGATACAGTTAATGAGTTACTTGACAGTCATTTTTTCTGTCCAAGTGATGCCATCCTAATTGACACTGCAGGGTTATAGGGTTAACAATAGGATGGATAATATTTCTTTCATCCTTCATTCCGGTGCACTTCCTATTGAAAGGACATGACAAGTTAAGGAGAAGTATTGAGGTGCATATTCAACTTATTCTTCATTCCATCTTTTTCTATTTAAATATTTTGCTTAACATTGGTCTCTGTCTTACTAATAAAACTACAGTTGATGACGATTCCAGCTGCTGAGTAGCATGAAATATAAATAAGTTCTTGACATTTTAACTTCCTAATTCAGGTTACCTTGAAGGATAATAAATGTCTGGTTTAGTTATTTAGTGCTACTAATATTGAATTTATATGACATGCTAATAATGTTTCCCAAAATAAGTTATACATAGTTATTGGTAGCACCCTATATTGTTGTAGTGATGCAGAGAAGAATTTGGCAAGGCAATGTGTCTTAAAATAGCAGCTGTCGCAGCCGCAATCACAGCCAAAATAGCAGTTGTTCCCCACACTATAGTGGCGTACAGTGAGGCATTTTGAAAACTTGTTTTTTGCCTTGAGTCATTTTGTGGGCGTAGTTGACATTTCCTTCCCCCATAATCAGTCATTTTGTTGACATTTTGAGGGTTTTTTTCATAGCATGCATTGTGTATAATCTCCAACATACTCCCCCTTTCCTCCCTTTGCTGAGTATTAATGATATAAGGAGAAGGGAAAGTTAGTTAAGATAGTTAGTTTGTTAGTGAGTTAGTTAGTTAGAGGGGTTTATTAGATATAAATAGGGGAAGAAGGATAGGAGAGAGGAGTTTTGTTGTCATTTTAAATTGAGCATTAGCTCTTTGTGAAAGAAGAATCCTTTGTGAAGGAGAAACCCTTGGAGGTATTTTCTGTTCTTTTCTTGCTAGTCATTAAAGTTCTTTCTTTTCTTTCTCATTTCAATTCTTGGTTCCTAACAAATTGGTCTGACCTGCCAGATTCGTGTTTGTGATGGAAAACCGAGTGGGAGCATTGGAGAAATTGGCCAGCGATCAAGGGGAGAACTGACAGAGCTGCAACGTGACATTGGCCTCATCAAGGACAATATGCCAGACATGAAACAGATCAAAGAATTGATCTTGGAGTGCATGCTGAGCAAGAAAAAGGAAACCTGCATCGAAAAAAGGAAGAGTTCCACAATGTTCTTGAAAGAGAGGACCAACACTTCAGAGCTGAAACATATGCTGTGCAAGATATTGACCGAAGAGTTTGATCCTCATTCAACTCAGCAAGACTGAAATAGCATGGAGGGAAGTGGGTCAGAATGCAGTGAAGCAGAGGCTAGTTCTTGGACAAGAAAGCTGGAACTACCCACCTTTGATGGAATCATAGAAGGGGAAACTGATTCAAAGGGTAACAGTTTTGAGTGTGATGATGACCCATTGCAATTCTTGAAATTAGAAAACACAAGTAAAGAAGGTTCAGTAATCAAGAATCATGCACCTTGTTGTGGAGAAGAAACCAAAAATGAAGCAAAATTAGCAAGAGAAACAGCAAATGGAAAAGTTATGATGGAGGAAGAAGTTGATCCTTTGATCAAGAAGGAGAAACACAAAGAAAACAGAGTGAAGAATGTGGACTGTGAAGACCATTTTCTTGATAACCCAATACCAAAGTTGATCAAGAAGGAAGTTGAAACTGGTGATGCAGCCAAGCCTCATTCTTTTCAAGATTCAGATTTCCATAAAAAGATTGTGATGATGAAACATAAATCATTGTTGGACCCAAATTCAATCATGAAGGTGGTTGGAACATCAATGGTGCTGGAATCTTTTAATGTCAACTTGTTGGCTGAGCCTTTGGCATTAAACTTTGTTGTGCCTATGGATGACAGATCGACAATGGAGCCAAGGCCAAAGGAATGTACAGAGGCAGTCATGATGGTTCAAGTTATACGGAGTCCACCCTCATCCCCTCCACCACCGAAGCTGCCGGACCTGAGTTTGTATGAAGTGGCCAGTGGGTTTACAAAAGTGTTGCAAATAGCGGCTATCGTGGCACTATCACGCTATAGCATAGTGGGTTTTAAGGAAAATGCAATCGCGATGGTGTCGCATTGCGGACTCCACGAAAATCGCAATCGTGGGCGCCTTACGCATCATGGAATCTCATTGTGCCGTGGCTGTTGCATCGTCGGTTTCCGAAAAGGTTGAATCTGGAGAGAAATTGCATTAACAGCATTTAGGGTTCATTGGTTCATCATTCTGAAAGAAAGGAAACCAGGTCAGGTGCAGACTGCAGATTCGGGTCGTGTCTGCACGGCAATTCAGAGTTGTTTTGGGCTTGTGGACAAGGTTTTTGGCTTTGTTAAAACTCACGTGCAGCAGTCACGTGGGTTTTTAAAATTTTACTCTATTGGTTTTTAAAACATCAGAGTCAAATTTTTTGTTTTTACTCTATTCTTTTTACTTTTAACTTATGGACTTGGGTTTTCTTCTAATAGGCCCAACAGTAGCATTTTGACTTCTACTTCATGCAACTTTTCAGTTTTCCAGATCATTCTAGAACCTGTTGGCATTTCCACTTCTACTTCATGCAACTTTTCAGTTTTCAGGATCATTCTATAGTCACCATGTAAACCCTTTCCTTCTTTGATTCTTAGTCACAACGTAAACCCTTCAACCCTTCCCTCCTTTGATTCTTAGTCACAAGCTTATTTTGATTTTGTGCCTCACTAGGACTTGTTTAGCTAATTAGCTTTTAGCTGTTTTTAGCTTTTTTTGATTATATTGGGGAAGGGGCAGAGGAGAATGAACATATTTTGTCTTGAACAATTTAACTTTTGAGATAATATTATGTTAATGTTTGTCCATCTTATTTTTATTTGCATATAGCATGCTTTTTTATACATATTTAATTGTTATATATATTCTATTTCAACCGCTATGCGGCTTCCGCTATTTGGTCACGACGCTATCCGCTATATTCTATAGTGGATTTTCAGCTTTTTGCAATTTTCCATGATCCGCTATTGACAACACTGGTTTACAGTTGATTCCCCATAGAGGGACACCAAAGAGGCACATCTTGTTAGAGTAAATGATTCCGTTCTGAAGGATGAGAAAGAGGAAGGGGAATTTTTGGAATTCTACAATGTGTGACCAATTTTTTACATAGTGGATCAGGCCCAAATTGGCTGTCAAAATGGGATTCATAAAAGTGGAGCAGAAACTGGGCAGCTAGATTTATACTACTAAATTTGGAGCCCTGTGTAGCTGATGACATTATAAGAGCAGAGATGGAAAGAGATTGCAGCACCACGCATGGAAGTCCAGATTATTCAGAATTTGCTTCCATCACAACCTCCACTAGAGCCACAGAACACAACCCCGCATGCAGGGGCAGTGGGTCATTCCTAGTTAAGCTACAACTACAGTGGGTGCAGTTGTCTTCCAGCAATCATAGAAAACTTGAGGAAGTTTCAGTGTGCAATTCCAGTTTTCAAATTCCTACCTTGAGGACAAGGTTGACTTTTAGGAGGGTTGTATTGTTAGGATATAAGGAGAAGGGAAAGTTAGTTAAAATAGTTAGTCTGTTAATGAGTTAGTTAGTTAGTTAGAGGGGTTTATTAGATATAAGTAGGGGAAGAAATAATGAGTTAGTTAGTTAGTTAGAGTTAATTTTGTTGTCGTTGTAAATTGAGCATTAGCTCTTTGTGAAGGGGAGACCCTTGGAGAAGAGTTTGCTCTCCTATTTTCTGTTCTTTTCTTACTATTCAGTAAAGTTCTTTCTTTTCTTTCTCATATCAATTCTTGGTTTCTAATATTAACTTTGGCACATTCTCCTTTTGTTCATCAATGTGTGTTGTAAATTGTTCATTTCCTTCAGAGGTCTTTGGTAGAGATGATGTGCAGTTTCTTTGTTGCATCTTGGACTGGGGTTGTTAAGTATCATGGACCCAGGCCTAGCAGGAGACCAAAGCAGGTTTGTTTAATGTTGTATTATCCTTATTTGCATATTCTAGAAAGAGTAAATGCTATTTATTACTAATTTGAGTTTCCCTTCATTTGTTGAGCAGGTTTTTGTAGCCAACCATACTTCCATGATTGATTTCATTATCTTAGAACAGATGACTGCTTTTGCTGTTATTATGCAGAAGCATCCTGGATGGGTTGGTAAGCATACAGAACTGTCATCTGTGTATGAAATATGATACACAAAACTTGCGTCTTCATCATCCATAACAAGCTTTATGTTCTAACTTCTAAACATTGGTATTTTGGTGTTTGAATATTACACAGATTCTAACTACTAAGAGAATGTGAAGTTCTCCCAAATATGCAAAAAAAGAAAAGGAGAAAAACTTAGGTTATATATTCTTACTTCTTAGGAATTCTATATTTTGCTGTTTGCCAGTCTAAAACTCTAAATGGCTGTTTGAAAGAATAGAGTATGCGATAGTGAAGAACAATTAGGGATGATTTATACAAACTTATTGCTTGGTAATCTTGAATTTATATCATAATTTATCTTGAAAAAAATTATTTTTGATTTTTTTAAAAAAAAATAGTTATTGTGCAGGATTATTGCAGAGTACCATTTTGGAGAGTCTAGGATGCATCTGGTTCAACCGTACAGAGGCAAAGGATCGGGAAATAGTAGCAAGGAAGTGAGTATAAATAAAGATGTTAGAAAATCTATTTTGGATCTAATTCATTATTACTTACACAATTTTTCATGTTTCAGATTGAGGGATCATGTCCAGGGAGCTGATAACAACCCCCTTCTCATATTTCCTGAAGGAACTTGTGTAAATAATCACTATACAGTCATGTTCAAGAAGGTATGTGAGTTATTTGCAATTGCTTCAATAAAATGCTGTTATGTTCTGCTATCTTATTTATGGAATAGATTTTTTATTCTTTTATTTTCAACCAGCTGACTTCTATTCTTGTTCCTGTACTCTGGAAACTTGTATTGAAGCTTTCTGATTTTTAATGGTGTTTAGGGTGCATTTGAACTTGGCTGCACAGTTTGCCCAGTTGCAATCAAGTACAATAAGATTTTTGTAGATGCTTTTTGGAATAGTCGAAAGTAAGAAGAAGATGCTTCTCATGCTAAATGTTTCTCAAACACTGTTTATTGCTGTGATAGAGACGTTGCATTTCATGCTTTTGCAGGCAATCATTCACTATGCATCTGTTGCAGCTAATGACGTCTTGGGCAGTTGTTTGTGATGTTTGGTACTTGGAGCCACAAAATCTGAAGCCAGGAGAGACGCCTATTGAGTTCGCAGAGAGGTAAATACTGTTGATCCTGATTGTATGCTGAGATATCTCTGTTTGCCTTCTCTTGGTCTTGAGATAGTCTCTTGTATTATTTAATTATGCAGGGTGAGAGACATAATCTCAGTTCGTGCTGGCCTTAAAAAGGTTCCTTGGGATGGATATCTGAAGTATTCTCGTCCTAGCCCAAAGCATAGAGAAAGGAAGTAAGTTCAGTTCCCTGATTTTTGTGGTGTCCAATAATAGGTGTTATAATTGGAATTAAGAATTTTGTGTTATTTTGGTTTCTTAGTGTGGTGGATCGTATAATTGATCACAAGTTGTTTGGTGAAACTGATGTGTGAAATGTGTTACTTGACCCTTTTAATTTTTCATAATATGTATGTTGTTACTTGTTGGTTATCATGCATTTGTAGGCAACAGAACTTTGCTGAGTCAGTGCTGCGGCGATGGGAGGAAAAGTGATGTGTACCTTTATGTGGTGTTGTTCTTAATTATTCTTAGTAATGCCATTCTTCGACCCCTTTTTTTCTTTTGTTTTGTCATTGCTACTATTTATTTTTACACTTTTATTAAGATATGCATATATCACTCAGTAACAAAGTTGTCCAGTAATTTTTTCCATGGATGGATGTTGTCTTGTACAAACTGTTGAGAACTAGATCTTTAATTAAGGATGAAATTTATGCTAATGTTAAATAAATTAGTCAAGTTCTATTAAGCAATTGTAGAGTCCAAGTCACAGTTGACGGAGTTAAGATCATTGTTACCATGTAGCAATACTCGGCATATGCTAGCAACCTTGCCAAGCATGTGATATCTCTCGATACACATTATCCATATGTTATTTGGGTTTGTGGTACATTTTAATATATTATTCCTCCATTTTTTTCTAAATATAAGATTCTTTTAACTAATTTATATCATTAAAAAATTTATAGTTGATATAATTAATAATATTAAATTTATTAATAATTTATATTTTTTTAATCAAAATTACCCTTATGTTTATTGGGATTTATAATTTCTTTTTTTTTCACTTAATTGATTTAATACCTAATTAATTAATGTATGTTAGTTTTTTTATTCAATTATTATAAGAGATATAATATATTTATCTTGTAAATATATAGTATTTATTGTAAAGTAATAAAGAACATTTTAGTCAAAAAATAATTAACGTAAAAGATAACTTAAATAAAGTCTTATAAAACTAAGAAAATAATTTTTATATTTAGAGAGGAAAGAAAAGTTGTGACTCTAAAAATTATATATTACATTGGACAATATAAAATGAAACTTAACTTTATAATTCTAAAATATTTTTTTTATCATGATGTGCTTATTAATAGATTAGTGAACTATATAACTTTTACATTAAAAAAATGATTTAAATATATTTTTGATCTCTAATAAATATTTGATTTTGTGTTTGTTTTTTAATAAATTTTTATTTTGCATTGAGTCTCTAATAAAATAATACTTTTATTTTTATTCTTAATATTTTGTTTGTCCTGATAAATTAGAAAATTGTGTTTGTTTTCTAATAAATTAGTAATTTTTGTTTTAGTCTGTATTAATAATTAATGAAAAATATTTATCATAGAACAAATACAAAGTTTGCTAATTTATTAGGGACTAAAAATAAGTATTGAGGATCAAAAATATTATTTTTGTTTTAAAACTCGTGACAAAATAAAAATTTATTAAAAAATAAATACAAAATTAGATATTTATTAAGGATCAAAAACATATTTTAGTAAAAAAAAATATAGCTTGGTTCAATAAGGTCATCTTGCTTTTATTTTTTGAAATTAAACAAAAATATTTCAATCAATTATGTATTATCAACCCGAACAACTCAATCAAAACCAAAAGAAATTGAGCTACAACAGAAAATAAAGCTGTTGCACGGCAGGAGAAAAATAACTAAGCAGCTCCTTAATTTATAAAGAAAAGGTTTGTTTTTTAAAAAAATTAAGATGAAAAAAATTTAAGGAATGTTGTCCCGTCAATAAACAAGTTCAGGTACTAAAATAGAAATTCTAACAAATTTACGGATTTAAAATATAATAATTTTTTATATAAAAAGTTTTTGAAAAACCCATATAAATAAATCATTGCACATTCAAGGGGTGGGTAAAGGGCTAAGGATGAAAATAGTTTGGTTTGGTCAGACCCTACCTAAGACTGTCCAAGTCTATTTTATATTTTTATAGCTTAAGTCTGAACATGTTACACGTCATGAGTCTATTTTTAGGTCTAAGTCTAGTCCTTGTAAATTTTAGTTAGGCCTATTAGTCCATTTAAAGATTTGTTTCATATTAAGAAGTGTAAAAAATAATATTTTTAAATAAAATCAAAGATTTTCATTAAATATAATTATGACAATTTTAAACCACAAGATGCATGCAAAATTTGTCTACAAACATTATACATGACATGTTACCAAAGTCTTTTAAGTCTCACCAAAAGCAAAGAGTCTATTCCTACTACTACCCGTCTATGTTTATACAAATTAACCAATTTTAAGCATTGATTAAAATGATTCAAATCGTCAAACTACTAAAATAATTTTGTAATTTAAAGAAAATAATTATAATATTATATATCATGTTAATAATAATATTTTTATCATAAAAGATTATTGCTAAATGGACCGGTTTGTCAAGCTTAATAGAGTTTTAAGTTTTGTGGTCTAGCATATTTAACTAAATAGGTTTTATTATAAAGTTTGAGCTTGACATTTTTGCTAAATGAACTAGGTCAAGGCATGCCTTAAACGAGCTGAGTCATAGGCTCCTGGTGGTGTAGATTGAAGACTTAGTCTTAGGATTTTAATTTTTGTAGTTTTACAATGCAAAACATGTTTCATAGATGTGACATTTTGTATTGATTGTTTTAGATCTAGGCATGTGTGCTCTTTGTTTATTTTATTTGTTATCATGCTTAGATTGGTACCATAAGTGATTGAGAATGCTAATATCACTAAGTTTTTATGAACACAATTGTCTAACATAGTGCAATCGATTACATAGTTTTTATAATAAATTACAATGTTATAACCTTGGCTAAGACTTTGATTCTGTTGAAACAAGGCTATACCTATCGGGATAATCGATTGCAAGGATTCGATAATCGATTACCAAGCTTGTTTTCAAGAGAAGTCACTATGAGTCATATAATTGATTACCATGAGTATGTAATCGATTACAAGTGTTCTTAAAAACTTAATTTGCTCTTTGTGTGCGAATTAATTGAGTAACATTTATTTGTAATCAATTACATGCTAGAAGCAAATATGGCACATTGCAAGCGAGATAATCAATTACCACAAACTTGTAATCGATTATATCAAATTGCAATTGGGAGATTGTTCTCTATGATCAAAATAATTGATTACCACGATCTGGAAATGCATAACAAGGGGTATTTGAATGAAATAATCGATTACCAAGGTTTGATAATCGATTATGGCAGTTATAATTGTTTTTATTATAAATACTCATCTTATTATTTTTCTTGTGTGACTCTTTTGTAAGATAATATTTCACATATCAGTAGTCTCATAGAGGATTTAAAAGGGATTTCTTTAGAGAATATCATCTTTCTAAAGATCTTGCATTCAACATCATAAGATAAACAAAATCGATTGAGCTTGAAGATTTTCATCTACACAAGAAGTGTATTCATTCCATTTCTTACATTTTCATCTTATATTTATATCTTGGTTAGGGTTATCAAGAAGGTTGTTGAGTTGTAGTGTTCAACTTATAGGTTTTCTCTTGTAGGGTTCAAGGGAATAAGGATTGTGATAGAGATTTGCTTGTGCATAGTGTTTGTAAAGTGATGTATTTATAGTGATTTTTCTAAGGGTTCAAGGGAATAAGGGTTGTGATAGAGATTTGTTTGTGCATAGTGTTTGTAAAGTGATTTCTTTATAATGATTGTTCTAAGGGTTCTTAGAGAAAACTGGATGTAGGTTCTCTTGTGAACTGAACCAGTATAGATCCTTGTCTTGATTTTCTCTATCTCTTATCTTTTTATTGAATTGAATTGGTATTTGTGATTGTAATTGAATATGTCATTAAAACTCTGTTTTTGAACAAGAAGTGATTGTTTTTCTTTAGCAAGATTATCCTTCTAATAAAAGATTTTGAGGAAAACCTTAATTGTTCAAGAGAGTATTTGGATTTGAATTGATTCCATCAAAAAAATTCAAAAAGTTGAGGAATCTATTCAACTCCCCCCTTCTAGATTCCTGGTCCAACTATCAGACAGGTGCCCTGAACTACTTCCATTGCTAGGTATAACTCGGGGGGGGGGGGGGGGGGGGGGGAAGTAGAAGAGTTTCTCTTTGGATAAAGACCGCATTAGTCCTTGGAAGGTTATGTTGACATTATTTTTTTATCTCAAGAATAGGTGATATCAATTATCAAATAATAAAGTGGCATCAAAATTAGTCTATCATTTCTCATTACTGAAAGATTAAATTAATGTAAACTTCCATGTAAAAAAAATAATGCAAACTTCCTATAGTTTATAACATAAATCGATACTTATTTTATTTTCATTGAATAATCAAATCAATGTCTTTTTTCTTTAAAAAAAAATATTACTTCATTTTCCTATGACTAAATTAATGTCACTTAAAGTTTGTCAACCTTATTTTCCTAGGCTTGGGCAAAGAATCACAACTAGAGGTGTACTATTTTACCTCAAAATGAGCCGATCTAATAGGAGAAGATTAGTTGAACATCAAATAAAAAACTCCCGATATCTCTAGTTAAACCAAAAAAAGTTAATTATCAACCTTATTTTTTTGGTAACAAAATTATAGTAACAATGAGTCATCTATCTTAGTATTTCCAATGATAGTTTAAACTTATCATTACATTCCAGAAAATAAATAATCTATAAAATATGTTTTAGCATTACATTCGAGAAAATATCTATCTACATTTCTCATATTTTAGAATTTTTTATTTTATTTTCTAGAATGTAATGCTAAAATATGTTTTAACATTACATTCTAGAAAAGAAAAAAAAACATCCTAAAATATGAGAAAAGTATATATAGGTATGTTTTGCAATAAAAAGTTCAAAACCAATGAGCAAAAACCACCAAAGCTTTTCATTCTTGTCGATTTTTAAGGTAATTTAGAAACAATAGTTTAGAATTCAAGTAGTTTCATAATGCATAATGCTTGCAATTTGCAAAAGAATGTTGTAACATTGATCCATGCATTCTATATTTACTAAGATTCTTTATTTTCCTGTGAAATTTGACTGGCAGGGCTTTGATGTTAAATTAAATATATATGGTGTTTTTATGATATAATGTGTATTTTTTTAAAAAAATGGTCATGTTATATATGTGTGTGCGCGCGCGCGCACGTGCGTGCCACTTTTCATCTATTATATTTTATTGCTTTTATATTTTGATATATCAAGTTTTAAAAGTTTATTATAGTATTTTTTTTTTTGCATTTTTTCATCAATAAGATTATAGTTCTGTTAACTTTAAATTTTGAAATAATTATTTTAAGAGAGATAGTAGTGATACTCTCTTTTTAAGTCACTTTCTGACACTCTTTTCCCAATACTCTATTAGTTAAAATTTATCAGAAAATATTATTTTTTGATAGTTTTTGTTTCTCATTTAATGAAAATATCTTTATTTTAATGCAAAAATATATTGAAAAACAACACCAAACCTAGGAAACCCTAAGGACATCTCCAATGCAAATTTCTTAAGTGGATTTCTTAGCACATCTAAAGTTACTTTTTATGGTCCTCACATGTCATTTCTAAAAAATAAAAAATTTCTTTTAGGTCTCAGGACCAGTCCTACGGCACAGATCTTTCATGATCCCTGGCCACAAGCACCAAACCAGAGCCTATATGTGTTTTAATGGATGCATCAAAATTGTTTTTAATGCAATCCACCCCGGGGCACCTCCATGTGGATGGGTCTTGAGCTTTCCTTTCCTCACATTGATTAACAGGACCAAGCTTTTAGTTCCAGGTCTTTGATAGACCCTGCTGGAAATTCATTGCTGGTTTATTGTGGATTAAATTATTCCACTGTTTCTGCTCCTCATTATTGAGTAATTAATGCCACTACCATATCTAGACTTATATTCACTGATTCATGGAATGTGATTCTGAAACCTGGGAGGCTTGGGATCCACTAAACAGTTTAGAGACCCAAATAAAGATCTGAAACCAGATTGTACTAAGTGTTAAACCTGTATGAAACCAATTTAGTAGTATATATCACAAACCTGACCCACCGTGTTAGAGGATAGTAAAAAAGTTAAAACATTTAGTTCATTCCTGAAAATATATAGGTTTAAAGGTAGTTCTTTCTTTGATTTAGGTTTAACAAATAAAGCCTAAACAGTTTAAAGACTCACACAAAGGTATGAAGCCAGATTGTATTGAGTGATATACCTGCCATGAAACCAATTAGGTAGAATACTCATGCACCGATGCACGTGTGTTTATGTATGATTTTGGTTTTGGTCCTATATTCTAAAAGCTTGATTTGTAGTTTCTACACTTATTGTGTGTGTGATTTTGATTAATTTGGTCCTGTTTCAAAAGTTTCATTTATAGTTTTTCTATGTATGTATGTGTGTGCCTACATGATTGTGCGTTTCGGTCTGTAAAATCAGCAATAGCCAATATGTCACCACATGTATTCTTCAAGAGACAAGCATCAAGATATGAGGAGCAAAATAATTTAAACAAAATGAAACTATATGATGAAATCCTAAAAGAAATAAAGTTATGGCACTAAAAACTAAACTTTTAAAGTATAGGGACCAAAACCATAGTATAGGAAAATTATAAGGACCAAAAATATATTAGAATCAAATACATGTCTGGCTATAAGCCTAGAAGACAATCCAAATACACTATTCCCTCCAATGGTTAAATATCTTCACTGGGAATGTTAGCCCTATCACATTGTGAATGCTAAGTCCTCTGACTCAAACAAAATTGTTTCCCATAAGGGATACCTGTAGTCTAGACTCTAGACCAAATGTTAATCATGAAACAACTCTTTCTCTTGGAATGGAGTGACCATTGATGGGCATAAAAGAACTGCACCCAATGTTGAGAATTTTATCTCGTCTAAGTGAAAATGGATCTATCCCTGCCTTGTGAGCTGCAATCACTCCAATAGCCTCCCAATAATTTGATACATGCAGCTGCCAAATAGGTAATTTTATCAACCAAAATGTTCTCATTTCAATTGCAATAGAAAATATGGACTGTTTAGAAGGAGCCTACACATTTATTTAAATTTTGTCTTGTAAGCATCAACAATACAAAACTTGCTCTTGAATAGCCTAAAAGGACATCATGTTTAACTTAGTTTTCTAACTATCTATTTATCTGTCAGTTTAGTGACATAATTGTAAATATAATAACTAGAATTTTTGCCAATTGATTTCTCCAGAATTTTGATTCAAATAGATAAAGATCCTGTGTTTTCTTATCATCTTCTAAAATGACAAATGTACAAAATGAAAAATCACGTACCACTTCAAGACCAAATTTATCTGCAGTGTCATCAAGAACAGTTTGATTTTCTTCCACAGTAATTATAAGTGGCTGCAAGAAAATCTTATACTGTCATTTATAATGAAACATCGGTGTCATAAAAATTTATGGTTAGACAGTTTGTTTTGCTGCGGATCAAAGCTAAAATACCCTACGGCAATAATTGTTTGCTGATCAAACCAAAAATAAAAATAAGGAAAAAACTAGTATGTTTGCATTTATACCTTTTTGTTTTTATTTCTAGCAAAAGCAAGAGATGCATCCCCTCCACAAGCATCTTTGGGAAGGATTACAGAATCCACATCACTTGCCAATATGCAACCTTTTTCCAAGCATTTGGAGTCCATGACCAAGTATTGTGGAGCATTACTCAGGCCAGCAAGCACACATGGTAGGAAGGTATACCCAATCTATTTGACAGGAGCAAGTTATCCACAAGTACTCTTATTACCCAATAAAATGCAGAGAATGAGAAACATCCAATTTATAATGAGAACAGAATCTTCTTAATAATTTAGACATTTAGTACAAGAAATGTCAAAAAGCATCTTCTAGAAATGTTACACTTCCATGCATTTAATGGACAAATCAACCTCTGAAAATAAATGACATCGAAAAAAGTTCAGTAAAAATGGGCAGGGGAAGAATGAGGAACAGTTTAGTGCAAACATTTTAAACTTCAAAGTGACTTTACTCTAAATGGTTTTTCTAACTAAAAATTGGTTGTTTATCAGGTCCACTTTAAACCAATATCTATTTGTAAAAGGTATGAAAGAATCAACATGAATCATTGAAACAGGAGGAAAAAATATTCAACGTAAAATGCTAGCACAAACCACTTGTGAGGTCTACCAATACAGTACACAGTGGATCAGTAAGATGTGTTAAAGATACAGACTTCTGAATCTTAGTTGCCATCTCATCAACACAGTGCAGGCATAGATGAAGAACAAAATTGTTAAAACAGTTAATGCTCAACTAAGAACCTAATCCACTTGAAATTTTACATACCGATTTGATTTGGCATAAATTATCAACTCCATAATTACCAAATCTACACTACACATCAAATCTTGAGTTTAAAATATACACTAAAATATATGATTTCAGATTCTTTTAACTAATGAAAAAATGGATCAAAATACTAGCTTCAGAAAATTTAGCATATCTATAGCACATTTAACATGTGGCATACGTGCTAAGTCACCAAAAGAATCAAAATGTCATACTCTTAGTTAAAAAATTGTAAGTCTAGGGTTACTAAGCATGGATAAGAGAAAAAGACAGTTCAAACTTCAAAGTAATATAAAAAATATATATATAATTGATAGATGTAATTGTTTTGGCACAATACTTTAAAACATAACATTTTTGTTCAAAAAGTGGTAGCTACCCCATTCTAATATAATTGAATCAATTGTCAAATGATTTGTTATTTAGAGTTTACCAACCTCCTCAGCTGCTGATTTTGGACTAAGAGATAGGCTCATGGGAAGTGGAGACATTGCAGGAGCATGTGCACAAGGAATTTGGAACTCCTTCACCACTAGATGACTTATAACTGCCTCAACTCCCGCCAATAAGTCTATTCCCTGAATAAGGTAAAAAGTAGGAAGCAGATGTCAGTAACCAACTACAAGACTCGTTCCTGAACTGCTGACCACACAAAGGTATGAATGAGGAAAGTTCAAAAATTATGGAACAAAAGTTAGTTAGCTTTGTTGGATTTGATGCACAAATATCAAAGATATGATGAGTAACCAAGAAAGAGAAAGAACAATGTCATCCATGATTTCTTTTAATATAATAGAACTTGCACAATTAATCAAAATATATTCTTCTAGATTTTGTTGTCATACCATTCCCTGCCGATAGTCATCTACATCATCAGTGTCATCATCTGGGAAACGTCCAACAACAGCAATGGCATTCACTTTTGACCTGCTGAGTAAAGTATGCACAGCTCTAAGTAAAGAATCAGGGTGCTTAATCCTCCCAGTTGATTGGCCCGTTTCTGGATCAACCCACTTCTCTACCTATAAGATTTGACGCAAGTCAAACTCTGGTATTACATTGGATGGTAAGCTCATTCTGGCTTTGGCTAGGCATTTTAAATTGCTTCTGATCATGAAAATAGATGCCTGAAATTATAGGGTAGACATGCATAGAGCTTCCTATATCCAGCTTCAAGAAATAACCAAGTCTGAGAGGCAACAATAAATTACATATACTTTTTAAGTCATTCTGAAATGAGAAAAAAGTTAATCCAATTTTAATTAGACAATTTTTTTTAGAGAAAATGAAAGAAAACACACAACAATAAGATAACCTGGCATGATTTCATCCAGTTAAAACTCTCTCATTTGTTTCTTTCTAGTGCACAACATAGCATATCTTGTTAAGTATCTATAACCACAAATCCTATTTACTTCAATTTGTATATGGTTTATTCTACTAACAAGTAAGAATTCATGCAAAATTTTCCCCCTGTTGGATGAAAAATAAGCAATTATAACAATGACAAATTTGATTAAATTAAAATAAAACAAAAAACAAGCAAAATAGTAAACTTTTTTATGGGGCATCACAAGCTTTATATAACTTCATGATGCTCCCCTGAAGTGAGATCAACAGCACTCACATCTCAAGCTGTAAATCTTCCTTTCGAACTTTTGCTGAAGGACCAAATTATATGTCACTCAGTCAGTCCAAACTGTGAGACTTGATAAGCAAAGGTATGTCTAGTGAAACTAAAATTGGCAGAAAATATATGATGGTTTACATTCCATTACAACAACAGCCTTATCTCACTAGGTGAGATTAACTACATGGATCATACAACGCCATTTGGCTTGGTTAATGGATGGTTTACAGTTTATAATGCTTGTTAAAATAAGATGATGCTAGATACCTTCAGCGGGATGTCTGTGACAATGTATTCCACAACAGGCAATCCAAGGGAAGCCCTTGCAGCATCAGCTACTTGTAACTGTCGAATCCGGAGCTCATCCTCTATTCCTGCATCAAGAACTAAGCCCACCTGTTTTACACGATAAAACTTGGTACATAATTTGAAGTGGAAAGAAATAGCATGACTAAGAAAGCAACATATAAGTTGCAATATGCACTGCATGGCATAAACTTGTAATTAATGCAGCACATTCAGAAATCAGAATATATATATATATACACACACACATATATATATTAGTCATACCCTGTTTTGGTGAACAGGCTGTAATGCCCATAACCCTTCTGCAAAACGGTCAAGAGCATAACCTTCCACATATAATGCATTAGGCATTGGCCAGTATAGCATTGCTGCATTAAGCACCTACAAAATGGAATGCTTATATCTTCAACATTATCATTCAAGACAACCATAGTGGTGAAATTCAGTAGCATGTGAAAATGATTTAAAATGAGATAAAATCTAATTTATTGATACACGAATGTTCAAACTTCAAACAGCAATGTCGTTCTGCTGTGTAAAAACAAACAAGCAGTCTATCATCATTCTACGTGAATAGACACTATGGAGGTGGATACCCTCAGATTGCATATTAAAAATAATGTAGGTCACACATTCAAGAACAAACGAACAATCCTAAAACACAATTAAACTATACAAATAAAAATAGACAAGCAGGTCTAAGATTCCAAGAACTAAGCACTTAGCATAAAATCTCTAGGAATTGCAGAATCAAGTCATCAGTCACAGAAAATGTTTTTGTATAATTAAAGTGAGACAGAATTTTGTTGTCCGTTTTGATTTTGCATAGTACTTTTGAAATAATTGTATAGGAAAAAATGAAAAAAAAAGGTTAAAGATAATTTTATTGATATAATGAGAATGTGTTCACATTGTAAGAAAAAATTGCAGTGTCATTTATTCATAAGTTTATTGACTTCTATAATAACTACTATTTTAAAATCATGCTTCAGATGATCTTTGATTTGTTGATTATATCCTGTAAACTCTAATATTATACTTAGTTTGTCCCTAATTATAAGATTCTTTTCAAAAATTTGTTTATCCTCTTTATAAGACATTTTTCTAATTTTTAGATGCATTAATTATTTTTTTCTCTACATACCCTTATTTAATTATTTTTTCTCCAAATATTAATAAGAAACAGTTAAATGGATAGAGAAATAACAAAAGAGTAATTTTGAAATGATAGTACAAATAATTAACATATTTAATTTGATTAATTAAACTAATTATTTTTCTTAAAAAATATGAATTAATTGAAAGGGTCTTATAATTAGGGACGGAGGAAATAGTAATCAAATATGTTGTCAATTATTCCTTTAAAAAAATGTTGTCAATTATTTGAGGTTGAAGTAATTGAAATATATGAATAAATTCAGCAACAATTTAACCTACGATGCCTTTCCTCACCTTTATAGAAAGGAAAAAAAAACTAGCCATGAGTACTGGTTACAAAATTTAGAAATAATTAATACAATACAATTTATTTTTTTATATCTTTTGTTCTTAACTTTTAACAAGTAAAGAGAGACAGACACTCACTCAGCTATTTTGTGAAAAAAAAAAAAAACAAACAGCGGAATATTTTACGTCAACAAGTCCTCATTTTTGAAGACATAGGCTTTTTTTTTTTTAAGCAAAGAAGATAGAAGCTATCTTATCTTAGGTAAAAATAATTGAAAAAACTAGAAGCTAAAGCTAAATGTGTAAAATGACATAAAATAAAATGATGATTTATTTAGAAAAGATAACTAAAAAAATTGATAAATATATTAAAGATTAAAAAGAAAAAAAAAACTAGCGTTTTAGAAAATTTACTCCTAAAATGCATTTAAAAAAAGCTACACAAAATTTATTTACCAAATAATTAAACAAATTTTGAAGATAGTGTCTTGCATATGGTAACCATGAAAAAAGAAATGCAAACAAAGGGATAATACTTAGAGAAGTGGTAAATAAGAGAGAGAAAATGGGTAATTAATTACGTTAGGGTGAGAGATAAGGCAATCAACGACGGAGGAGAGTGCGCGAGCCACAGGCAAAGCGTCACCGGCATATCCTCCAATAGCGGCGCCAATCCCCGTCGGCACTATCATCACGCTCGTGTACTCTCTCTGAAACAATAACATAACACACTTTTATTTATTTGAAGCAAGAAAAGAAGAAAAGAAAAAAAAGAGAGAGAAAAACCTTAAAAGGGTGGGAAGAGAGGGTGCATGAAAGGGTTGGTTTGGAGTTGGAGACGGTGCGTCGGGTGAAGGACGTCACAGACACATTGGGCGTTGGAAGGGTGGTCAAAGTGAATGCCATAATTTCTTGTTCATTCAGTCAGCACAGACTCACAAATTGTTGTTAATTACTAGTTTGTTGTGTAAGTAGGTGATGATTCAAACAAAGGAGGAAACAAATAGCACTGCCATTAAGAAAACTCTTGTCTAATTAGTGAGAGGCATAGTATTTCTGTCTTGGCTAATGAAGAGTTTATCCTGATTTTTTTTTTATTTTTTATTTTTGGCTTAACTGGAGGCTAAAAAGGTTAGGTGGGTTTGTTCAAATTTAAAAAAGAAAAAAAAATTAGAGTAAGTGTTTTTATATGTGTTTTTTTTTTAAGAAATAAATAGGACTTATTTTTTAAAATAAGTAGAAAATTGATTTTTTTAAATAAGAAATAGATTAAATAAACACATTAAAAAAATAAAAAATTATTTATTTTATTAAAATAAGTACTTATTTAAAAAAGTAAGTTCTGATAAACTGGTTCAATTATGTTGGGTTGCTTATATAAGTTGGGCGGTAAAAAGGGTGGTATAAGAATAATTTTCATTTTAGAAGGAAAAAAAGGATAGTAATTTTTTGTTTTAAGGTTAAAACTTGGCACTTAGAACAGAAGGAGAAAGACTAAAAAGAGTGTGGGCTGGTTTTTGGGGCCGTAACACTTACAGACTAGTATAATGATGCAATCTTATCCCGCAAGGACATTGGATAGAAGACTTCAAGTAGATTGGGTCAGAGATGCAATAGAAGGTCCTACGATTCTCATGAGCCTTAGAGTAGATTTCGGGCCCATGAGCTAAGTATGAACCCACTTATCTTTGTACATATTAGATTAAGGTTTCACTATTTTTGGGCCTTGTATTTAGGGCTCCATAATGTAGGTAGGGTACCCTTCAAATGTAAGATTTTCCAGCCCTTGTATTTTAGGGCACCTAGATTAGTTTTTGTATTAAGGGTAGTTTTGTAATTTCACATGCATTGAATGAATATTTGATGTGTGTGTTGGTAAATAAATTCAATTGAATTGGGAGAATTTCAATCCAATTAAATTTTAGAGGGGGAGGGTGAGCATTTGCTTGCTACACCCCATTGCCACATCATATAGTCACACTTTGTGCATGTCCTTCATGCTTTACATGTCTCATGACACCAAAGCATACTTAGTGGAAAATCTTAGACTTAATCTTGGATTAGTGGGCTGAACCATAGCTAAAATTCACTAATCATAATTAGTGAAATTTTGGCTCCACAAATTCAATTTCAAATTCAAGTAAAATTTGAATAGAAATTCAAATTTTTCTCCAATTTTGTGTAACACTTAGGTTATAAATAAAGGTCATGTGTGTGCATTTTTTTGACTTTGATCATTTGAGTATTAAACTTCAAAGTTCAGACCTCTTTTGAGACACAAAATTTTGTGCTCCTTCTTTCCCTCTCCCTCCATTCATCTTCTCTTACCTGCGAGTTCTTATCCATGGTTTCCTATAGTGGTTTTCGCTGCCATTAAAATTCAAGAAGCAAAGGACTCCATTGATGAAGAAGATCCAAGGCCTATAAGCTCTAATGGAGCTACATCATGTGGTATCAAGAGCATCTTCATCTAGGTGATGTTCTTTTGCTTTCTCTAGCTTTTTGTTCGGTCAATTCACTTTAATTCCTTGTTATTTTTCTTATTCTCCATGTATATCCTCCATTGTCTTGTGGTTTGGTGTTGTTTTGAGTAGATTCAAAAAAATAAGCCGATTAAATCTTAGATCTACACTTGTTTTTGTATTTCTATGGTTCAAATTTTATAGATCTACTCTTGAATCATGTTTTTGTGTTGATTTTAGGTTCTATCATTTTTCAGTCATAATATTCTTATGTTGAACATTTAGATCTAAATTTTCTTCCAAAATATTGATTAGAAAAAAAAACACAAAAATCTAAGTGTAAATCACTAAATCCATGTTGTCTTAGAGTCATGTTTAGTCATAATAATTGTCACAATATGTTCTAAGTTTGTGTTGAATTTTTATTTTGTTGATTGAATTCCAGATACATTTGTTCATGTATCCTTGTCATTCTTAGCCTATCTTTTGAATTTTGAGTCTAATTCATGCATGTTATTTAGTTCATAATATGTTCTAAATCAATTCCTAGAAGTAGTCTTGTTCAACTTTCTTTTTGTTTTCTAAGTTTCCTACATGATGCCCATAATGAAGTTGAGTTGTGGTGCTGAGTTGTGGCTGGATTTGTGAATAAAAATAAGTCTTAAGCTCTCTTGATTTGTGTTATTCAAGATAATTGAGCATAAGCAAAAACAAATTGTAACTACCAAGCCTTAAGCAATATAAACACTACTCTTGATTTCTAGGTTGAAATCGCTGGTGCTGGCAGCTTGAACATACAAACTTGTATAAATTACTGGGAATCGGTCACTTTGAATTTTCAGCTGAAATTTTTACTGAATTTTCTAGACATCTGAACCAAAATTATAAAAAAAACAACCAAGCGATTTGGATCTTAGGAAAAAATAATAAAAATCACACAAGTTGGCAGAAACATCAGTGTCCAGGAAAAAAAAAGTGAAAGGGAAGTGTGCTTGTTGTTTTGGCTCAAAATTTGTTCTATAATTGGTGCCTATTTTATACAAATCTTAGTTCTGAAATTTCAATTGAAAATTAGTGTGAAAACAAGTTCCAAAATTAGAGGTTTCTTGAGTCTTTTTTTTAGTTTTTTTTTACTCTACTTAACAGTCATTCAAAGTTTCTCTTTGAGTTCTAGCTTGATTTTATATGCTTTTCATCGCTTTAATTGTTGAATAATCCTTGAAAATTTGTCTTGATAAAACTCTATTGTTTTAGCTTTCATTTCATTTTTTTGGTCTTTGGTTATTGCTTGTCTCTTTGTTTCCTTGTTTGTGAGTTGCCATATAGGAAATTGGAAAGGAGGATTGGTGTCATCCCTTGAAGAATTTGAGTCATGATGCAAGGGGAAAACCACCTTAAGAGTTATTGGACTAAGAAACACTCCAAATTGAGTGAATCACCAAAGAGAGAACAACTACCAAAATTGAAGACCTTTTTGTAATTTTGTAATTGACAATTTACTTACTTTCATTGCTTTCAAATTTTGTAACAAAAAGGCCTTTCATTGGAAGTAAGTTGGGAGCTTCCAATAGGCCACCCTACTTCCATTTGTGTGTAATAATTTTAGGCAATTTTCCCTTAGGATTGTGAGTGTTTTGTTGGGAACCTTAAATGTGGTCATCCAAACACTCTTAGGATTCGCCTAGTTTACATTTCTTGCTTACTTTCATAGCTTATTTCCTTTACCTTCCATTGTCAAACCGCCTAGATAGCTTGCCTTTAACTAATTAGTTTTTACCTTATCTTTCCCACCTCTTTTAATGTTTATTTTGGCTAGTTTCAACCATAGTTTCTTTTACCTTTTACTTTCAAACCCCCAACAAGAAAGAACCACAACTTAGGAACCAACATGAGTCTTCATTCTTCATCTAGTGTTAATGGTGAGGCTTCTACTCCTAAGGACCCCTTGTATAAGATATTATTAGATGAGTTGAGATCCCTTAAGTTGTGGAAAGAAAAACAAGAGAGAAAAGAAAAAGGAAAAAAAGAGTGGAAGAAATAAGTTAAGATGAAAGAGAGAAAATAAGAGAGGAAGAAAGAAGGAAAATACTAAAAGAGTTAAGAAAAGAAAAGCATGTCTCCTATAGTAGTCATAACTCTTGCAAAAGCCTAAGTGAAGAACTTCATGACTATTATGAAGGAAGACATAGGTCATATCTTAGACCTCACTCCCATAGGAGAGAAAAGGAAAGAAAGCCTCAAGAGGCTAACATTGACCTTTCATACTTCCATGGGAAGGACAATGTAGAGGCTAACTTAGATTGGGAAATAAGGGTAGAGCAACAACTTAAAAGAAGTCTACTTCAAAATCTTATGGCTCTCACTCTTATCCAAAGAAAGACCAAGGTCAAGGCATCTTAGGGGTGACTCCTTCTAAGCCCAAAGATGATAAGGGGAAGACAATAGAAAAGCAACCCCTTAAGGCTAGTATGCAAGAAAAGACTAGCTCCATGAAGTGCTTTAAATGTCTTGGAAGATGACACATTACTTCTCAATGCCCCACCAAGAAAACCATGATTATGAGGCTACTACTTCACCTTCCTCTAGTGAAAGTGAGGAAGCAAACGAGGAAGAATCTAGTGAAAAAATCTACCCCCAAGAAGAAGGACAACCTTTAATGGTTAAGGAGGAGTGTAAGGAGGTAAGTGTCTCCTCCAAGAGGTTAGCTAAGAAGGAAAGACATTTTGAAATAAAGACAAATATTAAATAAATTTCCCCTCTTAGACAACCTCCACATTTTCTCCTTTGTAAAAAGACACTTGTTAGCATTGCCACACCTCTTGGGCTTGAGTTTATTCCTTAAGTAAAGGAGTTGTTGGATGAGGGTTTGGTTCGCAAGAGCTTAAATCCTTGTGCTTTGTTGGTGCCCAAAGTAGGTATTATTAGGCACCAAATCCCTAAAATAGGTGGTATGATGAATGTTTTGAGTGGTGCAACCCTCTTTTGTAAAATCACTCGTGCACCCAACATCTTCATGATTTGTGTACATAGGGACTCATTAGGTAGGTTTGTTCTTATTTTTAGTTTCAATACAAACTTAGGTACTCATATGGGACACCTTAGGTTTGTCATACTTTTTGGTAGGAATAATCAACATGAAAATACAGAAAAGGTATGTTTTATTGCATTACTTTTCTTAATTTTTTAAATAGTAATCAAGGGGTTCCCATGAACTCTAAGAGAATAAAGGTCATTCCTGAGTGACCCACTCCACCAAGTATAAGGAAAATTTGGGGCTTCCATGACTTAACAAGCTTTTACAAAAGGTTTGTCCCACCCATATTTTTCTATACTTGTAGTACCACTCATTGAGGTGGTGAGGAACCATGTTCCTTCATGGGAAGATGCCCAGGAAATGGGTTTTCAGACCTTACCTTACTTCAACTTCCCAAACACCACTAATATGTATGTTTTTGTTTTTTTTACAGGTGTTCAAGAAAAAAGCCCAAAGTTTCAAGAATTTCGGGATTTGAGGTCAAATCCTTTTCAAGGGGGAGGGAATGATGCAATCCTATCTCGCAAGGTCATTGGATAGAAGACTTCAAGTAGATTCGGCCAGAGATGCATGAGAAGGCCCTAGGGTTCTCATGAGCCTTAGGGTAGATTTCGGGCCCATGAGCTAAGTATGAGCACACTTATCTTCGTACATATTAGATTAAGGTTTCATTATTTTTGGGCCTTGTATTTAAGGCTTCATAATATAGGTAGGGTACCCTTGACATGTAGGATTTTGCAATCCTAGTATTAGGGGTATTTTAAGGCACCTAAACTAGTTTTTGTATTAGGGGTAGTTTTGTAATTTCACATGCATTGAGTGAATATTTGATGTGTATGTTGGTAAATAAATTTAATTGAATTGGGAGAAGCCCAATCCAATTAAAATTTAGAGTGGGAAGTGAGCATTTGCTTGCTACACCCCATTGTCACATCATATAGTCACACTTTGTGCATGTCCTTCATGCTTTACATGCCTCATGACACCTAAGCACACTTAGTGGAGAATCTTGGACTTGATCTTGGATTAGTGGGTTGAACCATAGCTAAAATTCACTAATCATAATTAGTGAAAATTTGGCTCCACAAATTCAATTTCAAATTCAAGTAAAATTTCAATAGAAATTCAAATTTCCCTCCAATTCTGTGTGACACTTAGGCTATAAATAAAGGCCATGTGTGTGTATTTTTTCAACTTTGATCATTTGAGAATTAAACTTCAAAGTTCAAACCTCTTTTGAGGTACAAAATTTCGTGCTCCTTCTCTCCCTCTTGTAGAAACAAGCTTCATGATGATGAATCAAGTTGATTCAAGTAGTTTTGATGATAACAAAGATGATGACAAAAAGCCTAAGAGAATGATTTCAAGATTGAGTCAACAAGTTCAAGATCAAGTTTAATTTCAAGTTTCATGAGAAGAAATCAAGAAGATTTAAGAATCAAGAGAAGTTTGATTTCAAGATTCAAGAGAAGATGAATTCAAGATTCAAGAGAAGAAATCAAGAAGACTTCACAAGGGAAGTATTGAAAATATTTTTCAAAAAACAAACATAGCATAGTTTTGTTTTTCAAAAGAGTTTTTCTCAAAATTTTCTAAGTTACCAGAGTTTTTACTCTCTAGTAATCGGTTACAAGTTTCCCATAATCGATTACCAGTGACAAAGTTTAATTTCAAAAGCTTTTAACTGAATTTGCAGCGTTCCAATTGTTTTTTAAATGGTGTAATCGATTACAATATATTGGTAATCGATTACTAGAGTATCTAAATGTTGAAATTCAAATTCAATTGTGAAGAGTCACATCTTTTCATAAAATGCTTTGTGTAATCGATTACATGGTTTTGGTAATCGATTACCAGTGACAAGTTTTGAATAAAAATCAAAAGATGTAACTCTTCCAATGGTTTTCTCAAGATTTTCTCAAGGTTATAACTCTTCCAATGTTTTCTTGACCAGACATGAAGAGTCTATAAAAGCAAGACCTTGACTTGCATTTTAAGTACTTGATATAACTTTTCATATATACTTTTACAACCTTTGAATCTCTTTGAACATCATTTTGAACTTCTTCTTCTTCTTCTTCCTTTGTCAAAAGCTTTCTGAGTTTTCTGATTTCCAAACCTTGTTATTTCACAAAAAATAAAAGTGAGCTATATCTTTTTCATTCTCTTCTCCCATTGCCAAATAGAATTCACCCAGGACTAATCGCCTGAATTCTTTTTGTGTCTCTCTTCTCCCTTTTCTAAAAGAATGAAGGACTAACCGCCTGAATTCTTTTGTGTCTCCCTTCTCCCTTTTCAAAGAATTCAAAACGACACAGTATGAGAATTTTTTTGATTCCTCCCTTTTCCTTAAACAAAAGATTTCAAAGGAGGGTACATCCTTTGTGGTACAAGTAGAGGGTACATCTACTTGGGTTGTTGTAATTGAGAACAAGAGAGGGTACATCTCTTGTGGATCAGTTCAAGTGGAAGGTACATCCACTTGGTTGTTCAAAGAGAACAAGGGAGGGTACATCCCTTGTGGATCTTTGCTTGTAAAGGCTTTTACAAGGTTGAAAATAAATCTCAAGGATCGCAAGTCGCTTGGGGACTGGATGTAGGCACGGGTTGTTGCCAAACCAGTATAAAACTCTTGTGTTTGTCTTCTTCTTCCCTACATTCTTTAATTTTCATTGTGCACTTTAATTATCGCTTTTACTTTTGGTTAAGATTCTATTTTTGTTCTTTAATTTCTTAACATTATAGAAAAAGCCTAACTGAATCTAGTAACATTAAGAAGGATAATTTTTTTTAATTAGTAAAGGTTTATTAATAATTAATTCAACCCCCCCTTCTTAATTATTCCGAGGCCACTTGATCCAGCACCTCTCCCTCCATTCATCTTCTCCTACCTTCAAGTTCTTATCCATGGCTTCCTATGGTGGTGAACTTCTTCTAGACTCATCTTCTTCTTGAAATGGCGTCTCCTCCCAACTCTTCTTCTTTTCCATTCTACCGTCATTAAAATTCAAGAAGCAAAGGACTCCATTGATGAAGAAAATCCAAGGCCTATAAGCTCCACATGGAACTACATCATATAGGGCATTACTTTGTGCACCCAGTACAATTGTTATTGCTAGTACACTTAGCATAATAGTACAATTCCAATCTTATCTTTTTGTAAAGCTAATATTGATTGACCAATCCGTAAGCTTCATACGGAAATTGAACATGTGATTTTTGCATTATTAGCACAATACTCAAACCAACTGAGCTAATAGGCCAATTATGTTACAAAATAATTAATGTTGTTATATATAACACTAAAATTTTTAATATATATTTAATGCACATGTAAATTTAGATAATAAATTTTGTGACAATTAATTTTGATCTAATAACTATTTTTTTTACATGTATAAATTTTTATGAAACCTATGATTTTTATTTAAAATGTATATATGTAAAAAAATACATTATTAGATCAAAATTAATTATAATAAGGTAAAAAAATACATTAATAAATTTATGTTAATAAACCTATGATTTTTATTTACAATTTATATATGTAAACAAATTAACTATTAAATTAAAATTAATTGTCACAAAATTTATTATCTAAATTTACATGTGCCATTAAATATACATTAGAAATTTTAGTATTATATATAACGACATTAATTATTTTATAACACTATTAGCTCAGTTGGTTAGAATATCGTGCTAATAGCGTGCAAGTCACAGGTTTGATTCTTGCATGGGCCATTAATTTTAAATTAATTTGTAAAAAATATTTTTGAAAAAATTTGAAAAAAATCGTGCCTTCTTTCCTTATAAGGCTTACAGATTGGTCAATCTATATCAGTTTTAATGAAGGGAAAAATTGGAATTTGTGTTGTTGTGTTGGGTGCACAAAGCAATGTCCATCAGTATATCGAGTCACAAACCCAACTCATGAACAACCAAACACAAGCACGCAGAAGAGCTCACACCGCTTTGATCTTTGATCTTGAACAACAAACCAGGACAATCTAGCTAAAATGTGATCCAAATGAGATGTCACTCTGAGAGGGGGAAGAAGATCATCAAAGCGTACTATATTATGCTTCAACTCATGATTTTGACTACCTTGCTCACTTTTATTCAAATAAGTGTATTCCATAAAAGGCCTTTATGGAATAGTACAATTTTTACGCCTCTCTTTGGTTCCCGACTCCATCTGCAACTTTGTGTTTTCTTTCCTGCATTAGGGTGGTTTTTTGATGCTGTAAGGTGGTTGCGGTAGTGGTGTTGGGGTCAACGGTGATATTGGGTGGAGGCAGAGGTATTTCTATCAGTTTGGATCTGTAAAGGGTGCAAGAAGTAAAAGCCTAAAAAATGATGGACCGTTGAGCCCACTCATCCAATAATCTTCACGTGCAAGTATAACCTCTCAGTATCAGAATGAATTGTGAGAGCAAGATGCCGAGAAACACTTTTTGGAAAGACTTTTTTTGTATCTTCACTACTAGAAAAATTGGATTTTAAGTCGGTTCTTATGGTCATGTCACAACGGTTTTCAAACGTCGTTAATGCCAACGTCGTAAAATATATAAGCTATTTTACGACGGTTATGGGAACTGTCTTTGTAAGTTTTGAATACTACGACGGTCAAACATAACCGTCTTAGTATATGCTAAATATTACAACGTTTCTTCCATAACCGTCTTAAAGTCTACAGATAAATTTGCGATATGAAGACGGTTACGATGACCGTCTTAATAGGTGCGAATCGTCTACGACGGTTATTGAAAAACCGTCTTAATTGTAATAATCATAATTTACATTTTAAGACGATTTTTATAACCGTCTTTGTATGTTATGCCAATTTAAGACGGTTTTTATGACCGTCTTAGATGGCATGTCAAGACTGCATACTAAGACGTTTTATGGGAAACGTCTTTGTATGTTATGCAAATTTACGACGGTTATGGGAACCGTCTTTGTAGGTCTATATTATGTTGTCATTTTACGACATTTTCGGAAACCGTCTTTGTATGTCTAAGTTTTTTTTTTATTTTCTTCGTTTTATTGATGCATTTTTTTTTACATTGATCTCTGGTACCTATAAATTAAATCAGACCATGCAAATTAAATAATAACATCAAATGAAATCTGAACAATAGCATCAAATGACATGCATCCTACATATATAAGTCCATGCAAATTGAATACCCTTTTTTGAAGTAATGATCCTCTAATGTATCCAACATACAAAGTTGTAGCCATAATTGTTCTAATTCTTTGATGAAACCACAGGAAAAATGCACTTTTACATAATACAAATCAAATTTAGCAACTGCTTTTCCTAAAAGATAAAAAGTAAGTTGCCCATTTCTGTCGAACTGTTGTGATGGCCTCCACATCTAACGATGAGCCATCAGAAAACCACTACAAAATTAACATTAGATAAAATTATTAGTAACTTAACAAATATTAACCAAAGTTACAATTGTAACTCCATGCATTATGTTTACCTTGTGCCAGTCATCCTTCAAACCGGCAGTCACGATGCACCACATCCAGTGCATGACATAATATCCGCACTCAAACCCTCCACTTTGCACATTAGTCTACATATAACATTTTTAATGGTTACTTAACATTTAACACTTAAAGATGTACAAACGGTTCATTACAAACAACTACTGATTACCTTGGGTTCAACCCACCGAGGTGCACCTTGATTAGACATGCCTTCAAAAGAACTGGTTATTGTCTTCATTGCACTAGTTAAAAAAAATAGCATATATATGACAACCATTTTTTTTGTATATGTAACAACAATTACCAACTAAAGGATGCCATGATTTGTATATTTGAATAGAACCTGTTAATTGCGCCTTTGATGTTAATATCAGGCTTCTTCCTCAGAGAACAAAACTAAACGACCGTGTTTTCCCTTGGGTGGAGAACAAATAGTTGCCAATGTGCCCTAAATTGGACAATTATAATAACAGAATTGTACAACAACATAAAAAACTTAAATTCAAAGAATAATTGAATTTACTGATGCAAGTAAGCTCCTAAATACAACTACCTTTGTGATTCCTTGACCCATGTTTCAATGTATTGTTGACGTCTTTCCTTAGCATTTTGTATAGATTGAGGCTCCAACAAACCATATAGTGACTGATCAGCTTTGCTTCTACCGCACTCATTCATAAATCTATTTGGAAGACAAGTCATGATTATTTTAAATGTTTTAGATTTAAAAATAATGGTTATCAGGTAATGAAACATAAAGGTTGCAGGAAAATGACTTACATGGTCCACAATTGTAGTATCGCTATGTTTAAACACTTGTCACCTGATATTATTTTTGCTAGATCTGCATGTGTGATGTAAAATTTTGCCCCAATCTCAGGAAGTCCAAATTGGTGAGCCTCCCACGGCACTTCCACTGGATTCTGGTACACATAAAACAATATCTTCATCAACTCTCCCAATGGATCGGATTCACCTGCAAGCTTTGCATCACTACTATGTTCAACTGGCTTCCACACATTAAGGTCAGAATCCTAAGTGGTACAAGAAAATAAGTATTAAATTTAATCAACAACTTAACAAATATTACAAGTGTGTATTCAAATGACAATTTGGCAGGGGGATTATTATATTACTTACATAAGATAAAGGTTTCACTAGATGTCTGGGCCATCCAATGAATGAGTTCACGGCGTCCCTGACATACTGAATCTCTGAAGTGGGTAACGGGACAATGGCTTCAGCATCGTATACAGTGTCAACACACACCCTTACTACATCATCTCCATAAGCAACAGTGTGTATCGTGCCACCTACTCCAAAGACCTTTCCCCCTGCCACCAGCTGTGTACTGTCACCACAAACAATGTAGAAGCCCATACTACATGTATCAAATGTAGACCGCTCGTTACCAACAACATTATTAGCAGCTTCAGCACAACTCTCTTTCGTGCTAACATGTGCAACAAATATGTCAGGGTTAGACGGTCTTGGGGGAGCTGACTGTTGCGTATGAATTTGGGATAATTCACTCTTGATCGCATCCAACTCCATTTTCATCTTGTCCATACGGTCTTTGTTCTCGTCTTCTACCTCTTTCTTCACCTCTTGCTTTATAGTTTGTATGATTTCAACCAATCTTTCGGCGGTGATCGCAGGCGAAGAACTGTGGGACCCACAGGAAGCATGTCCAAAGTAGCTGGTTATGGTCACACCATGTCCACCGACACGAACACGTCCAGGATGCTCTGGACGACCAATGGCATTGTTCAAAATAACTCACTGACACTCATAGTGGCAATTTAGATGCTATTAATCGGTAGAATTAATTTATCTATAGTAAATATTGTCTAGAAGACTGAGTTTGACTTGAATCTGTAGGATTGAAACAGATTATCTCCTCACCTAAAGAGACCATGGATGAAAGTCATCAACAAAAAGATTCTATGGTTGGACCTGAAGATAATCCTCTTCAACAGGCCAATAGAAATACTCATTATGAGGAGCAAGCAGAAGCAAACAATAATTACATCACAAAAGATCCCTTGGAAATCCTACAGCACGTAAAGGTTGATAATGTTCCTCAATCTCCAATATCAACAATTAAAAAAGCTTTTACTGATTCCAGTGATAATGAATTGAGCTTCAGCAAAGAAGAGCTGAGAAAAGTTAAAGAGCAACTGAGACTTGTGTTTGTTGAGTTCTATCAAAAACTCCTCCATCTCAAAGATTACAGGTAATAAACAAAGATTTCATGGACCTTATAATTACTAATAAAGCCAAATGTTCTTCCATTTCTAAAAGCCATTTTGCCATGTGCCTTTGTATTTATACAAATGGATGCGACAGTTTTATGAACCTCTCAGCATTTTCCAAGATCATGAAGAAGTACGAAAAGGTTAGAAGTATACCAAGTACTACAGAAACTTCAGTTTTATTCGTTACATTCTTCACAATTTAAATTCAAATGATGGCATTTAAAAAAAAACATCGTTCTGTTCAGAAACAGAATTATGACAGTTTTGTTTAACTTCATTTTTTTTCTCGGAAAAGCATACATCAAGGGCAGCATCTGCAGCATACATGACAGTAGTGGATAACTCCTATGTGGGCAGTTCTGATGAGGTTAGTTTGAATCATATGTTTGCTATATTCACAGCTTCAATCATGATTATTTCTTCCTTTTACTTCTTGTGATGGTTTTTTTTTTTGTGTGTATCAAGATATATATATGTAAAAGAAGGAGATATATTACGTAGAGGAGCTTCTTTAATATTTTATTCATCTTCACATGACCCCTCTCTCAGCATGAGTGGTCAAGTGGGGTAATTTTTCTCATCTCAAGAATCTCTATTTATAGACCTAGGCATTTTAATCTTAAAAAGAGGACACAAATTTATAATTTACAGATAATGTGACCATATAAAGATACTTTCTCAGAACTTCATAGATTCATTGATGCATTTTCTAAAGTTTAAAATGGATAGACAAGACAAATTTATTTCACTAAATAACCATATAAAGATGCTTTCTCTGAACTCATACTGCTCTTAAGATATCCTTGGAATTAAGTGTTCCTTTATTATGACTATTGTGCACCTTTCTTCTTATTTGTTTGTAATTGTGATTTGTGGTTAATGTCCGGTTTCCATACTCTGATCTAGAAAAATAGCTTGCCATAATTTTAAAATGAATCTGTTATCTAAAAACTTTTGTAGTCATTCACAGTTACATATTAAGGCTTGAAATAGTGTTATCCTTCCTTAATCCTTAACATCCCCAACCATCTTTGTGATGCTATCTGTTTCATCTGATTTTAGGTTAACTTTCTATTGGAGAAAGTGGAGTCTACCTTCATCAGAAACTTTACACACTCAAATCACAAAAAGGGGAGGAAGCTATTAAGGCAAAAAACAAAAACAGAAAGGCACAACACAACATTTTTCACGGGTAAATACTAAATCTGTATCCACTCCATTAAGTGGGTAGAATTAGCAAATCCTAGTAAATTGATTATTATTTTTATTTCTTCGTCTCATTTTTGTACTCAAAATATGTTCTCTTTATGTTCCCTAATTTCTGAGTAAGAAGAACATTTAGGGGCAAGTGGTAACGAGAAAGAACAACTCACCAGTGACGACGACGTTGGGGTGATACTCCGGCGAAAGGCGGCGAGGGAGCTGAGGCTACGATTCCACGGCGGCGGCGGGGGAGGTTCTTCGAACCTTTAAAAGGTTCACTTTGCAGCGGAAGCGAGACTAGGGTGAAGAGGTGCTGACAGCTTAGAAGCGAGACTAGGGTGAAGCCAGAGGTCCAGCGAGAGGTTCGTGTAAGGGTTCGAAAGGGTTTGAAGCGAGACTAGGGTGAAAGGGCAAGAGGAGGAAGCGCGAAAGGGGAAAGAGGAGGAAGTGCGAAAGGATTATTAACCCAAACATTCTAAGGCGGTTTTAATAACCGTCTTAGATTTAATATCGTAAAATCCTATTATTGTTCAAATAATTACAAAAAAGCCACCGCACATCTTTTTAAGGCGGTTCCCCAATAACCGTCGTAGTGCCCGTGTCGTAAAATGCTATTTTTATAGTAGTGCTTCCTTTTTTTCTCCCCCTTTTTCTACATTGTGGGTTGTTTAAATAGCCAAAAACATGTAATTGTTTATTTCTGCTATCTCACTATTTTCTCTCATTCGCTGTGTGACTATTGCCTTTACGAGTAATTGATTTTTCCTTTGACTAAGTCATCTCCATATTTTCTCTAATTATGTTTTCTCTTTCTTTCTTTAATAATATCTTCCTATTATTATGCAGTGATAAACTTGTAACAATAGATTATTATTATTATTAGTACTAGTTTAACAGTAGATAATTATTATTGTTTCTCAATTTCAATTATTGTAATTATCATTTATCATTGAGTTGTAATAAATCAGTTTCATTCATTCTCTCTATATTACTATATGATATCAAAAGTTTAGCTTAAGAGCAATCATATTGATAATGTAAATCATGTATTCCTCACCTAGATCCATCCAAGTTAATGACTCTCAATAGGCTATAGTCCTAAGTAATCATTCTTCTACCAAACTAAATGGCACGTACGAATGAATGTAAATCATGTATTCCTCACCTAGATCCATCCAAGTTAATGACTCTCAATAGGCTATAGTCCTAAGTAATCATTCTTCTACCAAACTAAATGGCACGTACGAATGATTCTGCCTAGAAAGTCCAACTATATGCCCTCCTAGTAGGCTTTGACCTAATCGGTTATGTTGACAACACAAATATGTGCCTAGCCTCCAACCATCATGACTTCCAATGCTGGACACGCCAGGATCAACTAATCATTCATGCCATTGTTTCATCCATTGATCAAAATGTGATCACATTGCTTGGGCATGTCTAGACTTCCAAGCAAGCATGGGACACTCTCAACAAAAGGTATGCCAACAAGACTCGTGCCAAATCATGTATATGAAAGAACGCCTCACTCATTTCACCAAAGGCTCTCGATCCACGATTGATTATCTCCATGGAATAAAATCCATGGTTGATGAATTAGCCATCATCAATGCTCCATTAGGTGATGTAGACCTTGTCATTCATACCCTAAATGGGCTAGGAGTTAAGTACAAGGAGGTTTCTATAGCTCTCCTCCCTCGTTAAAACCCAATTGACTTTGAAGAGCTTCATGATTTTCTCTCTGAGTTTGAGAGTTATTTCAAGAGAGATGACAACAACAATGATACCTCATTTGTTGCCACTGCTCATGCAACACACAAGGGTAAGTAACTTTTCCACTAAAAGTCCTACAATCCAAATCATGGATCATCCTCCAAATGATCCAACTTTTCCAACTCCTCAAAGGTGTTTTGTCAATATTGTGACAAACCTGTTTATACAACCAAGGTGTGCTAGAAGCTTCATGGATATTTCAAAAGAAATCAAGAACCCTCCAACTACATATCTACAACTGCAAATTTACCAATTAATAATCAAACCACATAATTATTTATTCCAGGGAAAAAAAGAAAGAAAAATATGTTTCAAATTAGGGGGAAAGGGAAATTGAAAAGAGAAGGGGTTGGAATGATCAATGACGATAAAAAAAAAATGTTATAAGTATTGAGAGAATAAAACTCAAATAGAAAGACTTTTGTTGAGGTTATGATGCAATTGCTAAATTTGCAGATAAGGGGAGTGTGTTTTCTTGAAGAACATGAGGGGGAGGGGCCTTGTGCATTTACAAGGGTATTTAAGGAAAATAAAAAAAGAGTGTATTAGCAAATAGGAGAAATTATTATATATGTTTATATGACAAAAATTAATTCCTCTCACACTCGCATTACGCACATGTATAAACACATTTATACATGTGTTTTTCCTGATGAAAAACGTGAGGGAGAAAGTGATGAAGGAGTGTATACGTTGGAGGGGGGGGGGTGTTAGAACTTTTAGTTATGATAATAGAATCTTGTAAAAAACAAAGTTACGATAAGAGTAAAACAGTCTAAATTAGAAATCTTAAGTTGATCTTTATTCAAAGAAGAAGTAAAACATGTCAAATTCATAATAAAATACACAATTTGAAATATTAATCTTAATATAATATATAGTAATAGTTAAATGATATAACATGAATTGACCAAAAAATGATATATCATGTATCATAATAACTAAAAATGTATCATGTAAGAACTTTAGGTTATTAAAGAAAATAAGAATACTAAATATAAATTATTATATCATATTTAATAATTAAAATTAAAAGAGAATATATATATATATATATATGTGTGTGTGTGTGTGTGTGTGTGTGTGTGTGTGTGTGTGTGTGTGTGTGTGTGTGTGTGCGCGCGCGCGGGGGCGCGTGTGTGTGACTTTTATAAATAGTCATATGATTCTTAATTATTCACTAACTTTTAATATTATAGGTTTTACATTCATATAATGAGAAGTGATATTACACGAAATTAGTCTCCACAATTGTGCTATATAATTAGTAGTATTAGTCGTAAAAATATTATAGATAGTCACAACCATCGGAAATGGAAATTATATAGATAACTGTATGATCTTAAAAAAATCATTAAACTTGTCTTACATTATCTATTAAGTTAAATTAGTATTTTAGTTCTCTAATTTATTATTTATGTTAAATTTCATTATTTAATTTTTAAAATCAATTCAAATTGGTCCAACTACCATCTAACTGATAGTGTTAGGAAATATGTATTTTGTAACGATTTAAAATTACTTAGTGATGGTTTTAAACTTCCAAAAAGTGTGGTGTGATTTGTTAACATCATTGATCTAATTTATGCATGGAGACTAAATTGAATCCAAAAAAAATTAAAAGATCAAACTGAACATAAATAATAAATTAAAGGATTAAAAAATTAAATTAACCTATCAATTACTTAAGCCCAATGCTTCCCAACTTTTTGGGTGATGCTAGGTGCACCAACATTATTGCTTGTGCACCCAACATTTTTTGGTAATTCCAAAATTACTCCTACATCTTCTTCTTCCTTTTTTAAGTTTTTTTTACTGGTTTGTGGCATTTGCGCTTTGCTTTCTGCTCTGTTGGTTTTTGTCGTTGAGTGAGGTGCCGCTTGGGTGGAAGTGAAAGTGTTACCAGTGGGTGGTAGTTGTTGTGGTGGTTGGTTCGTCGTCAAAGGTACACTAGGTACGCGAGTTGGTGACGCTGGTTTCCCTGAGTGGGTTGATCCGTATGTTTAATTTCAACATACGGATCAAGTTGATCTGTATGGTATACAGATTTTGAAATTTGTAAAAATTGTTTAAATTTTTAATTTTTTTAATTATAAATATGTTTGTATGTAAATTTGTAAAAAAAATTATTTGTTTATATGTGTATTTGAAATAATTTGTATGTAGATTGATATAGGGTTTTTGGTTTTTAATATATATGGTTATGAATTGTAGTGTTTATAAAATAGTATGCAGTGAAAGATTATGTTGAGTTTTGTATGATATTATATTTATAGTGCGGTTCGGTGTTGTATGCTTGTCATGTGAAAATTTTTAATTTGTTGTTAAGATGGACTAAGATCAATGGATGTATAATAGTATAATGTCTGAAGAAGTTGATATGGATGATGAAAATGAACAAGAATGTGGTGTGAATGAACAACATGTTGATTGTTTAGATGCGTTCAATACTTCTCAGGTAATAATCTTCATTATTATTATTAAATTGATAAAATGAATGTCCCTTTGAAGACTAAAATTGTGTGGGTTGCGTTGTAGGTGTTTGCTACCCGAGATGATGTTTTGCAATGGGCTCGATCAGTTGCTCATGAAAACTGATTTGTGGCGGTGATTATGAGGTCAGACACAAACACTGGTATTAGAGAAATGACTTCATTTGTGTTAATTAGTTGTGAGAGGAGTGGTCAGTATAGGTCTAGGAAGAAAGATTTTGTTAGAAGAGATATTGGGAGTAGGAAATGTGGGTGTCCCTTCAAGTTTTGTGGGAAACCAATGGTTGAAGGGTAAGGTTGGATGGTGAAGTTGATGCGTAGGAGTCATAATCATGAATTGGCGAAGTCATTAGTTATATATCCATACTTTGGGCGATTGACTAAGGATGAAAAGACAATTATGGCTGATATGACAAAGTCAATGGTTAGACCAAGAAACATCCTACTAACGTTGAAGGAGCAGAAAATGTCAATAATTGTACAACAATCAAACAAATATATAATGCAAGAAGTGCATACCATTCTTCCATTGGAGGAAGTGATACTGAAATGCAACATCTAATGAAGCTTCTTGAATGGGATCAATATATTCATTGGCACATATTAAAGGATAAAGATGTGATACGTGATATTTTTTGGTGTCACCCTGATGTAGTGAAGTTATGCAATGCATGTAATTTGGTGTTTTTGATAGATAGTACCTACAAAACAAACAGGTATAGACTCCCACTACTTAACTTTGTTGGTGTGACACCAACGGGGATGACATTCTCTACTGGTTTTGCATATCTGGAGGGTGAATGTGTTAACAATGTGGTATAGACTTTAGCACAGTTTTGAGGTTTTTTTCTAAGATGTGATGTCCTTCCTGGAGTTATTGTGACTAACAGAGACCTAGCATTGATGAATGGAGTGAAAACTGTATTCCCTGACTGTACAAACTTGTTGTGCAGGTTTCACATCAACAAGAATGTCGAGGCAAAATGTAAATCCTTAATTGGTAAAAAAAAAGCTTGGGAGTATGTGATGGATGCCTGGGGAAGTTTGGTTGATTGTCCTTTGGAACATCAGTTCGATGATTGCCTTAAGAAGTTTGAAATTGCTTGTTCACCCTAGCCAATGTTTGTTGAATATGTTAACAAAACATGGATAATCCCCCACAAGGAAAAATTTGTTACAGCCTGGACGAATAAGGTGATGCACTTAGGAAACACAACAACACACATGTATGAAAATGTTCAAGTTTTTCTATTAGGGTTGATGAATTGATGGATTTTAATTATTGTATTTGTTTATTGTTTTTTGTGTATTTCAAATGTAGGGCTGAATATGCTCATTGGGCTTTAAAATGAGTATTACAGAATAGCCTTGGAGACTTATGTAGTGTTTGTGATGCCATGAACAACATGATCACGCTGCAACACATTGAAATTAAAGCATCCTTTGAAACAAGTACACATGTGGTTGGACATGTTTTAAAGTTACCTTATATGAGAGGCTTCTTGGCATGATTTCAAGGTATGCTTTATATCAGATTGTTGCTGAGTATGAGTGTGTACATTATGCTGACAAGAATCCTTCTCATTGTGGTTATGTCATGAGAACTACACACGATCTTCCTTGTGCATGTGAGCTATCTAAATATGTTCTTGGTAGCATCCCACTAGATTCAATCCATATGTTTTGGAGGAGACTAAGTTTTTTAGACCAAGGGTTATCTGAGCCCCAAGTGACCATAAAGGAAGAGATGAAAATTATATCTAAGCAATTTAAGGAACTTGATGTTTGTGGTAAAGTAACTCTAAAGAGTAAACTTCAGGAAATTACATACCCTGATCAAAAATCTATGTGTCCTCCTCCAGAAAAGGTCAACACTAAAGGTGCACAAAAGAAACCCATGAACAGAAACCAAAGATCAACCAAGCAAGATCCGTGTTACTGGGAGTATGTTGATGCTTTACATTCAGTGCAAAATAGTAATTTTTCAGTGAAGCGTAGTGCATCATCTTCTGACCAGCCCATTCCAAGAAGGACCATGCCGATGTTGGATCAATTTCATCCGTTTATACATGATTTCATTGACAATATTGTGGATGTCAAAGCTGACGGTAACTGTGGATATCGTGCGTTTGTTTCTTTATTAGGTATGGGTGAAGATTCTTGGTCCTTGGTGCGAAACCATTTGCTTATAGAACTTGGCAAGTGGTCAGATGATTATATCAAGCTCTTTGGTGGCACAAACAGATTCGAGGAATTAAGGAGGTCCCTACTTGTTGATGGATTATCCATGGTATGTAATTTATGTTTTGATTTTTAAGAATTAACTTTAAATAAATGTGATGTGTATAATTTGTTTGATTTAGGTTACTATGGATAAGTGGATGGATATAACCGAGATGGGATATGTCATTGCATCAAGGTATAATGTAATCCTTGTATCGTTGTTGCTACAACAAAGCATGATGTTCTTTTCTCTTAGAAGTCAACCACCAACAGATTCTTTTGTACATCGCATAATATGTATCGATCACGTCTATGACAATCATTTTGTTCAGGTAGATTCAAGATAGTCCTATTTTTAAATTTATGCAATCATTTGTGTTATAATAACGTAAAATTGTTTGTGCATGTACAACAAGTTTATTTAAAAGACCATTGTCTTTTACCGCCTCTAGCATTGTTATGGTCTAGGAATTGTCAACCTCAGGCAAAACATTGTTATGGATGATGTCTACGGTTGATCCGTGCACCGCCTTTGTTGCGATCTGACATAAACATTGCCCTTTGTTGTGACACCCCTAGCGATCCTTAAGCAGTCTTCCATGACCTCGTGTATTTCTGTGCCTGTAGTGACTATCCTTAGGTTGAGCAAATGCTCCAACCTTTCTACGATTGTGTTAGTCGGTGAAAACGACTAACTTTTGTGTATAAAACTTGTGTAAATTATATCAAACTCTTCCAAATTATGGTTATTTTGTAGTGTTATAAGTATTTTCTTTTAAGTATAGGTAATAAATACTTAGTATTTTCGTTTTGTGTGTTTAATAATCATTTTCTCTCAATTTCAGGTTAATTAGGCAAGCTTTGGAAAGTGTTGTTTTTCACCTTCTCGCTAAGCCAATCTGTTGGCTTAGCGAGCATCCGCTAAGCGCAAAACTCCTTGGCTAAGCACGAGGAAGACTCTGGAAGAAGATGAGTTGTACAGATTCGCTAAGCGTACCGCTTCATCTCACTAAGCGCACTGCTTTAGTTCATCCGCTAAGCGAGAAAGGCGCGTTAAGCCAAAAATCACTAACATGCACTAAGTGGTCCATAAGTGCGCTAAGCGCACGAGCACGAACAAGGCCACCTATTTAAGCCTTAAATCAGATTTTAGAAAAGGAGTTTGGACTGGGATTTGAAGCTTTGCATGTCTAGGTTTTCTAGAGAGAGAAAGGTCCAAGTTCTAGAGAGTTTTGAGAGATTTTGCTGTGTGAAGATCTGCAGAGACCAGAGCTTGAAGCAGGAGCCGGTTTGAGAGCTTGAGATGAGTTTGTGAGTGATTGTGAGATCCTAGAGGTGAATGAGACATCCTCACCACTTGTATTTTTGCAATCTTTCATCTTGTTCTTCTCTTTGTTGTTAAGAAGACTTCCTGGTATGGAAAGCTAAATCCTTTGTTGGATCTTCCCTGTAGGTACCTGATGTAAATATATTTCTATCTATTTAATGATGTTTTGTGTGTTTTCTGTGCTATCTGCTTTTCATTCCAGTATCCCTTTACCTTGATCATGTAGATGCATGCTTTGTTAGGGTCATTCAACAGTGGAAACTAGTCTGACTCTAAAGTCCTTGATAGTGCAAGGCTGAGTTGTCGTGCTTTCACGAGGAATCGGGGTACGATAATTTAGTTGAGTATATGTGTCTTAATGTGGTACTGGTTGAGTTTATTCTTACAAGAGGAATATGCGGACGATGTTTGATCAGGATTAGGCTAAACTATCATGAGGAATCGGGGTTTAGTATCTCAGGAGACACCATAAGAACACATAAACATTGTTAGATAGAGAATATCTTTTTAGCATCAGGCACCTATTAGGAAGACCGTGTTCTCTACTTGTTTTTACACATCATTTCTCTCGAGTGATTTTCTTTATTTTTACACAAATAGTTTATACACCTGTTCATATTCACACTTACCTTTACACACCAGACATCTATTTGTTAAAATAGCTTACCAAATAACACAAGTTCCCCAAGTGTTCGATATTTGGTTCTTACCGTTTTATACTACTTGTGCGATCTGGTACACTTGCCGGAAGCCAAACAGATTGCTTGGCAAGCCTCCTATGACATTGAAAACAACTGATAAAGTATTACATTATCTCAAAATTAAACTAAATGACATATAATAGAGCATTAATGCAACATTATTTACCACTGCATGTATAGGCGGCTCCACATTAAAAGAGGCATGTGTCGGTGCTGCTGCTGGTGCCACTGGGACCTCAGGGATATATGGCTCCACACATGTGTCATCCTGTGTCATAGGTTAATGTCTAGCCGGATCAGCAGGCTATGCCAGTGTCATGAATAGATGAGAAATCATGAAGAACCATTGCATGTAGTTTGATGCACATTGTCCTGGCACAACACAAATCTGCCCCACTGCTACAAGATAATCAGAGAAATGCATCCACCTGTCGTCAATATCTTCAAATGATAACATTGAACTCATAGTCTATGGAGGAATGGTCTAAACATATCCAAATTTACGCACCACCCTCTCTGGTCGGTGTCTGACGAAAATAGAACCCCATCGTGTATGACCTAAAAAGCATGAAATCAAATCAAAATCTTGCACTACACGGTGGTCACCGTAAGGCATCCAACAAATATTAACAATCGTCAGTCCATCTAGATGTTTCTGGTACGTCGATGCTGGTAATGACTTCGAAGAAACCTTCGTAGCAATCCACAAACAGACACGTGGTGACATCTCATCATAGTCTGGATCACTCAAAGACTTAACAATAGAGGGAAAATGCTCATATATCCAACACTACAAAGATTATATCAAAATAAAACAAATGTCAAATTAACATATTAAAAACATATTAATAACATTTTAAAAACAATTAAATTACAATAATTGACAATAATTACTTGTAATAGGGTGATGTAACCAGCAAGTTGTCAGTTGTCGCTCTTACAAGCATCATTCAAATGATCATACATATGAACTAGAGCGACAACTCCCCATGCGTAGCTTTCACTCTGACTCAAGTATCAGAAAGCGTCTAAAAAAACAACATGAACATGTGTTGCACTCTTGTTAGCTAAAAGAGTGCAACCTAACAAATGCAACAGATAGGCACGAGCTACAACAGTCCAATGTCCGACCTCACATATCTCGTAGCCACGATAGGCGTACGTATGCCCCATGACATTGTGTTGTCTCAGCTCTAGCTTCCTCTCCGGAGACTTTAAATAACTCCACCAACATCAAGACTACTTCGTCGACATGCAGAGTCTCAAAGCTGTGGAATGCGCCTATAATAGGAAGATGAAGCAGAGAGGCCACATCATCCAGGGTGATGGTAAGCTCTCACACAGGAAGATGGAAACTGCTAGTTTTCTTATGTCACCTCTCCATAAAAGTGGATATAACTCTCCGATCATCAGTTTCCACTGAACATGCGATCAAAGGACTTAATCCTGTGGCGCCGACTAGCCTTTCAATTTCAGGAACAGGCCTCCCAATTTTATGAACCTTCCTTCCTTGAGAGGATAACTTCAATTCAGGACGTTTTTGCAAAAAAAAATTAAATGATTCCACAACTTATAAAAATAATAATTAAAATTATGACAAATTTAAATAATACCAAATAATTAACAAATAAATTTAATTAAAAATTTTAAATACATCTCTATTCCATACGATGACTACAACATGATCACCATAGACAGTCAGCACTGATGGGTCACACGGCCCACCTGGAAATCCCTCAGCATCATCAACAATTTCTTTAGCATGTGCATGTACGTCTTCAGTCAGTCAAGAGCATCCTCAGCAATAGAGGCAGTTTCTCATTGCCTACGTGCAGATGTTGTAGGCCTTTGCCATTGAGGAACATCATCTGAATGATGATGATCTTCTCTCCCCAGGGCTCTACCTATAATCTTTCCTAAGACACGACCTAACCCTCTAGTTCTAATCATAATTTGTAAATTTTGACACACATGCATTTTTTGGTCAAATTCAATATTTATTATTAAGATAAACACAAACAACTACAAAATTTATAACTACAAATAATATATGACTATTTTTCATTAAAATAAAATAACACCATTTAAAACTATTTCATAACAATATATATGACTACATAATTAAAATACAAAATTCTTAATAAAATAACAACTACATAATTAAATAATATATGACTATTTTTCATTGAATAATATATGACTATTTTTCACTGAAATAAAATAATAGCATATATGACTACATAATTAAAACACAAAATTCATAAATAAAGTAACAAATAATATATGACTATTTTTCATTGAAATAAAATAACACCATTTATAACTATTTCATAACAGCATATATGACTACATAATTAAAATACAAAATTCATAAATAAAATAACAACTACATAATTAAATAATATATGACTATTTTTCATTAAAATAAAATAACACCATTTATAACTATTTCATAACAACATATATGACTACATAATTAAAACACAAAATTCATAAATAAAATAACAACTACATAATTAAATAATATATGACTATTTTTCATTGAAATAAAATAAACATAAACAACTACAAAATTCATATATTTACTATTAAAATTTATAACTATTTCATAACACCATGCAATCATACATATTATTTTTTTAAAACACAAAAAATACCTATTTTTAAAACAAAACTAACAAATAACTATCTATTTAAAAACATTTTTCAAAAAACAAATACCTATTTTTAATTTTTTTATTTGAATTAAAAAAGATCATACGGATCAACTTGATCCGTATGAGTCATACAGATCAATTTGATCCGTATGCGTTATACGAATCATATAACACTTACGGATCATGTTGATCCGTACGAACGCACAAAAGGAAAAACGAAAATGCAGCCATTAACGGAGACGCGAAGCTTACCTCAACGATGGAACAACAAAATGGAGTTGCAAGTCCTCAATGCTAACAATGAACCACCCAATGCGCGACAAACGAACTTCCATGGAAAGCAAACGGCGCCGACAGGAGAGGAAGCTCGAACGTCATCACAAAAACAACCAAACGACATAGGGAAGAGGAACGTATGGAACGCATGAACAGTATTGGGTGTACAAGTTTTATATTTTAAGTGAATAATATTTTCGCCCATTCACTTAAAATGCTGGGTGCACCAGCAATAATGTTGAGTGCACCTAGCAACACCTCAACTTTTTTCATTTAATTATCTCATCAAGCCAAAAAGTGAAGATTATTTTGTCTCTTTTTCCATAAAAGCAATGGATATACATTTAATTAAAAGTAAGATAAAAAAAATTTAAGGGTTATTTTCATTTTTTTAATGCATGGGGAGAAGCATTAGTTTTAAGCTTGAAATGGAAAATAATCAATATTATCCTTATCTTAGACTCCGTTCGATGGAATGAAAAATTAAAAAAAATAAAATTAAGATAAAAAAATTTAAATTAAAGTACAATATAAAAATATAATACCTATATCCGAATTTTAAAACTTTTGTCTCATTGTTTTTCATACAAATGAACACACCCTTGATGTGTTCCATGGAGATTAATTAATATTGTCATCGTTTGTGAAGATTTGTATAGCACACCACAAAAAATGGAATCGTGAAACTGGACTCGACACATATCCTAAAGAACGTGCGCCCACAATGCGACTAATTCATTCTTTCTTCGTTGATAAGAAAAACGAAGCCATGCACTGGCCAGATAGAGAACAAGAATGCTTTCCCCAGGTTCTTTCTAATCCCTAGGGGTGGGATCCTGTGCCAAATAATATCCCCACCTTCTTTTTCTTTTTTGAAGTTTAGCCTATATGGAACATAAATTATAAAGATATGGACCCATTTCCTTTCCGTTCCCCCTTATCAAAAGAAAAAAAAATTATACAAATTATTAAAATCAAGTTTAGGATATATTTTTTTTACTAGACAACTCTTCTAATTCATTTGGTTTCAAATTAATGTTACTCGTGATACATAAATGTCATTAATTCAAAGAAATTTAGCATATGATAAAAATCGAATATAATTTTTCTTAGTAAATATACATTTTTACTGGTGTGAATGTAATATAATTTTATATCAGGTCAATCCTTACCAAGTTTAGGATATAATTAAGTATATAATTCTAAATTTCGTAAAAAAAATGGATAACTTATGGCTGTGCCAGTTGGATTGAAATTAAGCATGACCCAAAAAAGTAAATAAAAAGATAACATTCTAAACCTATATATATGTATGAATCCTTATATCTGATTGATCTCTGGACATATATGTACACAAAAATAAAATATGACTATAAAGATGGATTTAAATAGATTTACTTTAAATGTTAATTAAAGTAATATATAGTTATTGATGATTAAAACATCAAAAGTTAAAAGGTCTCTTAATTTTTTTAATTTATGATTTTTATTTCTTGAATTTTAGTTGTAACATTTGATACCTAATCTTATAAATTGGTGATTTTGGTTATCCTCATAAATTATTAATAAATAATTATGATTAATTGAGTTATTAAATTAATTATACATTAATCCAAATTATTAATTATTAAAAATTGAATAAAAAAATTAGTAATCCTAAGTTTTCAAAATACTGTGCTCCTTTTCTTTTTTGCATACACCTCTTCTACCTTCATTATTGCACATTAATATTGCACTGATAATAACATCACATTAAGATTAATAGTCTTTTATTAAAAAATTTAATGATTAATAATTTTTATTTAATTTAATATCTCTAATAATCAGAATCTTTAGTTAATAATCTATAAGGAGAACAAAATCTCAAATTTATAAAATTAGTAAACTAAATGTTATAATTAAAAATCAATGAAATCAAAATCATAGATTTAAAAAACTAGGGGACCAAAATTACAATCAGCCAACTTAAAATTATGATTAAATATATGTACATGTATAATAATTATGTATTTATTGAAATTTTAACCGCTAATTTTTAATTAATATATAATTATAACTATTCAATTTTTTTCTTTAAAATAAGTCTTTTACTTATAAACGATGAAATGTTAGTATTTAAATCAATAATCAATCTTCATTCTACTTTAAAATAAATTTCTCGCTTTAAAAAAATCAAATCTTTCAATGATATATTTATTCTCTGGGTCTTATTTCTGATAGTTATACACTACTTTCATAATGTCGAATCCCTGAGCTCATGCATGGTTGCGGAATGTAAAAGGTCCTGATACACATCCCTTACTTTTTTGGGACCAATGGACGTGGAAAACTTCTATTGAGACATGACTTATTCTAATTGTTATGTCCCAATCAAAATATGAACTGAGATTGAAGCTTTCGGAAAAGAAGAGAATAATAAAATTCAAGCAACTTTTTAGTGAATTTTTAAGGTCTTTTGCGAAGATCATAGGTGATAGAGGGCAAAATATATATAATAGAATATAATAGAAGAGATATTTATGTATTTTTAATTTAAATTTAAATTAAAAATTAAAAATAGTAACTTAAATTATTATATTTCGAACTTAATTAGACGATTTTATTAAAATTATTTAATATTTACAAGAGAATTTTAGTTAATTTCCTTCACAAAACTTAATAACACACGTTATTAAAAAGGTAACAAAATTTACCAGTATAATTATTAAAAAAAATTTAATCATGTTTTTAGTTGCTATATTTAGAGTATATCTTTTTTAGTTTCTCAAATTAAAATTTACATATTTTAATCCTTGAATTCTCACAAATTATATATCTAAATTGTAAAAAATTAGTAAGGAAGAACAAAAACATATTTCATGAATATTGGGATCGAGACTAAAAAAGATAAATCGCAGGAAAAAATATTTTTTTAAGGGAGCAAATCCTAAACAATGAACTTTTATTATAGTTTTATTGTTACGTTTTCCGTTGGACACGAGGAATGAGAACTCGTGGAACATTGGTATTTTCTACTATAAATTTTAGGCTATATATTTTTTTTTCTTCCAAAAAAATTATTTTAGTTCCTGAAATGATATAACAAACAAAATAATAATATAATCATGTCATATTATTACTTGATGATGTCATCATATCATATCATCTAAAATATCAAGTCATCCTCAATTTACGGGAACTAAAATTAAAGCAAATATAATTTAAAGCGACTAAAATCAGAAAATGATTTATTTGTAGGGATAAAATTTTTTTTTAAGTAAATATTAAAATTTGTATATTTAATAATGTGATAACTTAACCACTATATATGAAGTTTTTGTAAATTCCTACTATAAACAAATGACTTGTCACAATTATTATTGCCGCGACCACTGTATCTATGTTGTTGCAGTTGTTAGTACAACCACAATCATCATTATTATCACTACTGTTGACACTTTCGACACAACAACTACTACACAATCACTACTGTAATTGTCACCACTAATATCATTATTGTTTTAGCTATTACCATCACCACAACCAATGTTGCTATTGTTGCCTTCATTGTCACTATTGTTGCTAGATATCACAATTGCTTGAAGGCGGCGAGAGGTGTGAGAAAGATAATGGAGGATGGAGCTTGAAGGAAGATACAAGAGAAAATATGGATAAGAATAAGAGTTTAAAGGTAGAGGGAGTGTAAAGATTGAGATGCGAATAAATTAATATTAAAACATTTATTTTATTTTAATATGTAAATAAAAACTTGAATGTTATTTTGTCCATGCAAATATGTCTTTTTTTTATTTTAATCCTTGTAAATTATGTTTATTTTGACTATAGCCCTTGCAAATTAATTATGACATGACAATTCATGTTCTTGTGGCAGGATGACTTCATTGAGTACTCATACGTCATGATGATGTCATTATTTTGTTTGTCACTTCATCTTTTTTCTAACAAATACTAATGACAAGAACCAAAAGCAAAGCAAACCAGGGCCAATCTTGAGTTTTTTAGTGCCCTGGGCAAATTGAGAAAATTATACCCTTCTAATTATTTGAATTTTATCCTTCTTGCATTTTATGTGACAAAATCATTAATAATTTGTTCATAGTCAAGGTTTTTAAATAATCATATTTATCAAAGTAAATTTATTTAATTAATCTACTAGTTTTCAAATTTGATAAATTAGATAATGCCTTTGAGGAGCTTATAAGTCCACTTGATTAGCTTATAAGTTCCTCTGACTAAAATACTTGTTTGGTAGTTAGACTTATCTTAGTAACTTATTTTCCATAAGTTACTTCAAGTAGCTTATCTTATTAAATAAGCTACTTGAAGTAACTTATGGAAAATAAGCTAACTTATAAACCATTAAATTTTTTTCTTCTCAATTTTATCTCTACTATTTTATTTGAAATTCTATTTTACCATTTTATTCAATTTATAAACCCTCTTATCTTTTTTGTTCCATGAATAAATTCTTATATCTAATTTTATGTTTTTACACACACATACAATCAACTCATCAATTGTCATCATTACACCATTTCTTAAGGTTAGAAATTTTTTTAATCATATCAACTTTACAATTATTCTATGTATTTTCTAAAATTTTATGACCTAATTCCCTTTTTTGTTAACTAAATCATACATACAATTGAATATATTTTTTTACGTGAGTTGACATTCATTGATTAACTTATTAGCTAATGTCACCAAACACTTTAAGTTAAATCAACTAACTTATAAGCTTTTAGCTAGCTTCTAGCTTTTCAACTCTTGGCTTATGGTTACCTTCGGCAGGACATTTCAATTACTTTCTAACTTTTTTTACTAGCTAAAAAACTTATTTGATTGTTTGGCAACCAAACTTTTTTAGTAGTTTCTAACATTTTTTAAAACGATAGCTTCTAGTTTTTTGTATTTTCTTTCCTTTTTATCTTTAATATATTTATAAAATTTTCTCATCATTTTTTTAAAATAAATCATGGTTTTATACTTTTATGTTATTTTATATTTTTCAGCTACTTCAACAATTAATTTTAATAGACACTTTCAGTTTAATTAGTTTTTTTAGCTTTCAACTACAGAGTTTGCTTTTCAACTAGTTTTTTCAAACATAACTTTAGTGTGTGCAATAGTAGCAACAATAGATAATATTTTTTATATGTTGTATGCATGCATTAAGAAAATAATTAAAAATTTCTAAATAACTCAATATCATAAACCTTGGTTTTGATTTAATTGTTGAAGTTTGGATCATAACCATTATAAATTTTTGGGTTCAAAAACTTTGTTTATGTAATTATATTAACGCTAATAGAAATGGAAGAAAATAAAATGTCATATTTTTCTCTTTTACATTTAACATTGCATCTAAATTGTTGACTTTTTGTCTCAAAATTATGAATAGATTTTGTTGGTAAGTGGAAATATCACAATTAATTGACTAATTATTGGCAAATGTTTTTCTAAAAGAAATCTATTGAAATTTATTTTATTTTTATAATAAATTTTGTATATAATTTCAAAATTATATTAAAAAATTTCTGTTAATATTTATATAAACTGAATAAATTTTTTTGGTGCTCCTCTAAAAATAGACCTTTGGGAGGTCGTCCACCTAGACTGTTCTGAGGGTCATCACTGTTTGCAGGATTTAAAGTGAAAAAAAAAATATAAAGAAGAAAAAAAGAACTATATTATTGAAGTGAAAAATATATTTAAACTGAAACTTTATTAGCTAGGTATGGTGGTTATTATCTTTAGGAGGTCAGGGAATTTCATTTTGGAATTGTTTTCTACTTTTCTAGTCCAGCTGTCAATGATACATTGAAATGGGGTGAAGCCGTGAAAGTGAGGCCGTGCTCATCAGGTATTGTTAACGGTGGAAGAGAAGATGAAAGTATTACCCGAAAAAAAAGGGTATGAAAATACTGTTTTGGAAAAAAATTCAATAATTAATTTCCTTATGCATAAGGTCGCTGTTTATTAGTTTTTAAAGGCCATCCATCAATATCATATGGATTTCACCGATTAATAATTTATGATAGTATAATGGGGATGATTGATTTATGCAAATGATTCTATTTAATGACATAAGTTTTGGTTAATGAATTTACGTTGAAGAGTAATACGAAATGATCTAATTAGAGAAACAAAGACACATTTTTTAATCAAATAAAAGACTTACTATTATTGGTGATGTTGTCAAAAAATTACTGGAGTTAAAATTCAGTAATTATATTTGATAAAAAATGTGACTTTCTGTCTTCAATGTGACCAAAAGTTATTTAATAAAATGAGATCCAAATGTTGGGGTCAATTCTCTATGTCGGTGAAATTCTGTTTGGTGTATAATCTTCTATGGGATGATTTTGTAGTTCACATGAACTGATTGAGTGGATATTGTTTACAGTTTAGACCTATGAAATTATTTTTTAGATGAAATTCTACTTATAGTTCAAACATGTCATTGACATTTTACCTAATAGTGTTAGGATATTCTCCTTATTCTTTTCTCTTTTTAATTGTGTTTTCTTATTCTACCACTATGCATAAAAAGAAATTACTGTTTTGTTTATCATGACACTTCAGCAATGTTCTAAACATACTAATATTTAATCTTGGTTTGCTTAGGAAAATGTTAATTTGTTAGATGATTAGTTTTTGTTAGTATGAATCAAACTCACAATATTTTCTGTTTTTTCTTTTTTTTCTTCTTTCTTAACCATGAAATCCATTTTATATCTCTTACATATAAACTAATTGATTGGCTCCTGGATGCGTTTGAAAAAAAGTTACATTCATTGTATATTCTCACTAAAGTAACAAAGAAGTTGCTTCTACATTTATTACTTTGAACGCTCAAACAAATTTATGTTTAAAAAGTTTTAAGCAGAAATCTAACAACACACTTACAATTTAGGACTAAGCAATTATTTTTTAGAAGAAATTCTATTGATAAATTAATCCAAACATGTCATTGGCATTTTAACTAAAATAGTAGTTTATTAGGGGTTTCTCCTTATTCTCTTTTCTCCATTTTGGTGAATTTTGTCTCCTTATTTTATTATTATGCATAAAAACAAGTTATTATTGTTTTGTTTATTATGACGCTTCAATAATGTTCCAAACATACCAATATTTAATCTCAGTTTGCTTAGAGAAGACCCTATACAACGCTTAATAAATAAGTTATAACCATAAAAATAAGATAAATGTCTTTGTACAAGGAGAGACCATGCAATATAATAATGGTGATTAATTAAACAGAATAATCCTCTTACATTCTTCTACCTCCATACCAAAACTAAACTTGGTGCCTAGTCCTTTAAATACACACAACTTACAAGAGCACAAAAACAGTTTCAAAATTCTTACAGTATCAGTCCCCAAACTTGATTAATGTGCATAATATAACCCCACTATTAACTTGCAAGGCTTGGTGGTACAATATTATGAGCTATGAGTGATGCTTTACATGATTGAACATGCATTGGGGTTTTCATCACTGAAGAGAGAGGTGAGTTTCTCATCGAGTGAGTTAGAGGCAGGTAGTGCTTGTGCAGCGTTTTTCACATACCCTGATGGTGCCTTTTTGTCATAAGCCTGTGCCACATAAGGATAAGCCACCAAGTTGTAAGGAATATATGGCCAAAAATCTGCTCTTTTTCCTGTGCTCTGCACTTTCTTTAGGACCCTGTTTCGGTCCACATAACCTGTAACAGTTACCTTGCTTTGCTTTCTGTTCACCTCTACTTGCTTCACACCTGCATTTATTGTTCCAAATTGGTTTAGCTCAAGTCATATAATATAGACTTAAATACCTTTTTTTCCTTCATCTAATTTAGGGATTTTTGTTGTATTTTTTATAGTCATTGTAATTTATTTTATTTTTTTGAATCGTGTAATTTAATTTATAATATAAGAATAGATGAAAAAGATGACAAAAAAATAATGCAAATTTTTATAAGAAAGAAGTTGAAAAAAAACTATAGTTGGTATACAAATAGATACTGTGAAGGTTTCTAGCGGATCACAAATAGAAACTGCAGTTAGGTTTACCGTTTACCAACATATTGCTGTTGTAGTTATTATGCCACCTTGTGACCATGAATATAGCTGAGAAACAAGAAAAGAATGAAAACAAACAAAAAAAAAGTCCTGTTTTTGTTGTTCTTTTCTTATAAGGAGTATGTACTTTTCACAAAAGAAACAGTCATAAATAAATGTACTTCCCCATCTTTAACAAGACCTACTTCTCATAATCTCTCAGTGTCACATAATTAAGTTTGTGGAACTGTATTAAATGACTCTTTTGTGTCACAAAATTATGCTACTGTTCAAAAGATGATCAAATCTTGGTGTATGAAATTGTTGTTTATCGAGTTGAAAACAAAATTAATTAGTTTACTACTCCTACAATAGAAGGTTTTATTATCAGCAAATGTTAGTCTGAAAACAGACCTTGGTCTATTCATCTTTCATTTGTAATTCCTACAATAAGAAGATTAAAATAGTTTGGTTTATTATTCCATTTCTGGCTATAAAAATGACCAAACCTTGGTGGTGTATGAAAATATGAGAGAATAATAAAAGGACATAGATAGGACACCTTTCATGTGGACAACGGAATTTCTAACTCTTCTTTCACAGCCATCACAGTCCATTTTCACTTTGATTTCCACTGTCTGTAAGAGAAAAAGGAGAACAAAAAAAATTCAGAATTTGCTTGAGACTAGACACACCATATAATAAGAAACTCACAACAAAAATCTAATGTTAACCTGCATTGCTTTGCGTTTCTTTCCAGTGGCAGGTGACACTGAGAAAAATTCTGAAATATAATCAAGAACTCCCATTTCTTTGGTTCTTCCAACAAAGAAAAATAAAAGAAGAGTAATTATATATATATAAGGGGGGGGGGGGGGGGGGGGGGGAAAAAAAAGAAAAAAGGAACTCTCTATCTTGTTATCTGGGACCAGATTTTGGGGTGCCAATTTATACGTCTTTAAAAGAAGTGGTTCCCTTTATATAGAGAACAAATTTTGTTTGCGCAAATATGCTACAAATTTATTTGTATAAAATAATGCATTTTATAAGACTAATGTTTGTTGTCCCACAAATACAAGTCATGATTCTCTGTATGTGAATTTGAGCCTCGCACTAGTTTGGCAGCATTAGGCCAAATACGGGTTCAAACAAACGCTGGTAACTACGATCCAGTCTGATTTACGAAAACAAATTTAATAACTAATTGGGATTGTAATATTAACAGAGGTGAATGAGATGGCATTACTTTAGGCTTAGATATAAGCATTTTTTTGTCAGAAATTATTGGTGTTCCCAAGCCACTTGATCAAAGAAAATATTTTCACTCGCAGTGCATGACAGTTACCGACCTAAGAAAACTTTATAAACTGAAAGAATTTGATTCTCTCTAAAATTAAACCATTCTTCCACGTGTGAACACAATGGGACAAATACAAGTATTTTTATTGGCAAGTGGTTTATCTTTTTCTTTTAAATTTTAATTGTCGTAATATTGTGGTCTAGTTTTTAAAAACGAGAAGAAGTTTTTCCCTGTTAAATTTTTCAAGTGTTGTTTCACGAATATCTTCCGATGACAGTCCAAAATAATTCTTTCAAACATAAGACTACCTGTTGCGTATATGTACATGTATCGAAATAAAACCGTAATATTTGTTGCTGATTTAATCCTATGCAGAACACATCTGTCGGATAGTTTCATCTACCAAAAACAAACAAGAATGATCAGTAAAATAGTGGAAGCCACTGCTTAGCTTAGCTGTTTTCTTTTGCCATAAGAAAGGGAAACTGTTGTAAGGTTTCTCCTTAGCTTTGGTTTTGTTTATTATGGCTATGGCCTACATCATCATGTTCTACACATCTGTGTCAGAGACTCTGAGGGGATTGACTTCAACCAGCAGTTTCTATACATCCAATGACGACTTTTAGGGTGGGGGGTGGGAGCAAATCTCACATTGTGAGAAACAAATTTAGTCTGTAAGATATGTTTTTTCGAAATATGTGCAGGGTTAATGTAGACATGTCTATATTAGAATAAAATAAATAAAAAAACATAAGAAATTAGAAGACACCAATGGAGACTACAAAGCTCTTCTTGGCTTCTCCTTTGCGACAACTCTTCAAACAAAATCAGGTGCATCAGTTCGGGCTTACTCATCTTTGACAAGTTCAACAACTCGTACCAAATCCTGTCAATAGACTCGAAGAAGCATGAATCCACACTACCGAGCACACTCCACCACCGGGTTCATGAAGAGGGGACTATTTTTATTTTTTTATTTTAATTACTCCACAACAACTCATAATTCAGAAAGGTCATATTTGGAGAAATCTTTCTGTTGAGCAAAGTGATTTGGTATGTAAGACAGAAAGCTTAATGTTTTTCCAGATTTATTCCCAGATTGGAAACCAATTGTTAATGCAAATGGGATCAGTTTTATGTTTATTTTTATTTATCAGTTCCAAATGAAATGGTTTCAGTGATGGATCTGTTATAAATTTTGTGGTGTGCAATATCATAAGTTTTTTTTAATGGGAAAAAAAATAATTCTACGTATATTTTTGTGATGGAAAAACTAATTTATTAAAGATAAAAGGTATATGTAGAAAACTAATTTATCTCAGCTTAATTGTGTAAGGGATTCTCTTTATAAAATTAGAGGTAAATAGTCATTTTTATCTTGAATGTGTAAGGTGCTAACAAATTTATCTTCAAAAGATGAAAATTCAAATTTTAGTTCTTAAAAGTGAAAAAAGTGTGACAAATTCATCAATCTATTAACTTTCATCTGTTACCGTTAATGAAAGAGCCTACATAACACATTCAGGGATGAATTTGTCAGCGTTCTACACATTTAAGGACGAAAATATTTACCAACATGTAATTTAGTCTTCATCTTTCCCCTTTTTTAATTGTTGCAAGCATAATATTACAATAAACACTTAAAAAAAGGGAAAACAAACATAAGTTAGAACAAATATAATAATAAACATAATATTGATTAATAAACATAGTCTGTCTGTTGCTCCAAAATTTCTAGTGACATCATTAGGTAATGACAAAATCAAGTTGAGTCTCATTTTTTTGTAAGGATTAACTTAATGGTGATACATTTTTGTTTGAGTCTCATATCTTGGGTAAGGTATTATCACATTAGAAAATTCATAGCACTAGACAAATTATGTTTATTAATCAATATTATGTTTATTATTATGTTTGTTCTAACTTATGTTTGCTTTCCTATTTTTTAAGTGCTTATTGTAAATTTGTAATGTTATGCTTGCAATAATTAAAAAAGGAGGGAAGATGAAAATTAAATTATATTTTGGGTAAATAACCATTTTCGTCCTGAATGTATAGAGCGCTGACAAATTCGTCCCTAAATGTGTCACATAAACTCTTTCATTAAGAGTAACGAACATAAATTAACGGATACATAAATTTGTTGCACTTTTTTTTACTTTTGAGAACTAAAATTTGAATTTTCATCTTTCGAAGACGAATTTGTTAACACCCTACATATTCAGGAACGAAAATGACTATTTATCCTAAAAATATTATGTAAGGGATTAATATATTCTAATATATTTTTTAATTTCTTCTCGTATGGGTATCCCTACGATAACTTCACATATATCTCGAAATAAATCTATATCTTATGGATCATATTTCTTTCCTATAGTGGGAGATTTGGTCCAGTTCCCCTCCTCAGAAGCCACCTACATCCAATTAAATCTCCTTCCACACTCGTTAACAAATAACAATTATGTTTAATTACACTTTTTGCCTCCAATTTTTTTATTTTGGCGAATTTTATCCCAAATAAATTATTTGGCGCATAATATCTGCAACTTTTAAAAAATTTGCGAATTTTATCCCCTATCATTTATCTATTGAAACACACAAAAATTGAGGGTAAAATTTGCTAGAAAAATAAAAAGTTAGGAGTAAAATTTGCAAAAAAAAAAAGAAATGGATGTGAAATTCTCAAAATAAAAAATAAAAAATTGGAGGTAAAAAGTACAATTATGTTTATAAGTAAATTGATGGAGGATAAAATTCATAAGTTTCTTAAATGTTTGAGATAAAATGTGCCAATTTAATTTGTTGAGAGTAAAATTAGTCAAAAATAGAAAAGTTGAAGTAAAAAGTACAATTAAGGTTAACAATTACTAAATAAATATACCAAGTTATCATTTATTCCAATGGAGTTAAGTCGGATTCTTTAAATAATATCTCCAATGTATGGCTTGTAGATAATAAAAAATGGTTAAGAAAGAAAATTTTAGTCAAATTTTTTACATTACACTAATAATATAATTTATTAATAAAAATATATAATTTCATTTAATTTTATTCTTGTTTGATGTTTTTGATAAGTTGAATAAAAAATATTAACAAGAAATGAGGAATTAAAGTTATCAAATGAACTCATATTTAATAAATTTTTGCTAAAACGTTAAACCTCAATTACTTAGAAATGAAGGTTTTCTCATTTTATCATCACTAGCTACCATGCACCTCATAATAGGGTTTTAGGGATTGGATTGGGTCGAGTTTAGCTATTCCTATTACCCAATTTGATAAAAAAACAAAAATGGGTTGGATTGAGTCAGATTTGTACCAAATTTTTATATGTCCAACTCAATCCAACCTGATCATAAATGGGTTGGGCCAAGTTAGATTAATCGAGTCTCAATATTTTAAAAATATTTTATATTTTTGTAAAAATTAAACTTTTTTTAAAATAAAAATTTGTTTTTGTCTAAAGCTTTATAAGTAATGATTAAATGTACTCAAAAGTGATTGAATTATGATAATATTTGACTAATACAATTAATGATTTCAATACTAATATGAAAAAAAAGGAGAGATTATGGTCGCTGCTCCTTGAGTCGGTGTTGTTGCTCTTCAAGCTATGCAAGTAGTGACTAAATGTACTCAAAAGAGATCAAATTGTGACAACATTTAATTAATAAAATTAATGATTTCAATACCAATATAGAAAAAAGGGAGAGATTGTGGTCGCCAAAATCGACGATTTTCCTTCAAACCCCAAAATCACAAATCTTCTTTCCTTCCAACCCCAAAATCGTTAATCTTTTGAACCTTCCTCAAATGGAACTTCCAGGGTTGACCCATTTCACCATTTTGCCTCAATTTCACAAAAACATTAGCCTTTTCTAATTACCCAAAATTTCTTTGCAAATGGTAGGCTATTTTGGGAAAAATAAATCATTAAAAAACATGTGCAAGTCACATGCTTAGCTTCTTTTAATGATTTTGACAGTGTTTGAACATTAGGAGGTCATAGTGTAACAAAAGACAAAAAATTAGGGGGTACAAGTGTAGGGTGAAAATAAGGAGGGGTGTTAAGTATAATAAGTCCTAAATATATGGGATGTCAGTGTAATTTGTGCTTTTTATTTTAGTAAAAAAGGTTTATAAGCTAACCGATAAACAAATTATAATTTTGCTTAAATAACCTCTGAAACACTTTTCAAGTCAAACATACACATACACAATTGTTAGGGGGATAGTGGTGATGATAACGATAATTATGATGGTGACAGTGATGGTGACAACGGTTATGGTGGTGATAATGATGGATTGACAACAATATTGAATAAAAGCAGTGCGATAAGCTAACATGGATTGACACATGCGATTAAGGATTCGTAACGAACTTTCACCTTCTTCATGGATGTGGGTTTGAATCTTCTTGGCGACACTTCCCTTACTTTGGTAGGAAACCCTTCTTAGGGGGATTTCCTAACTTTTGTTTAATAACTGAGGTAAAATGTGAAGCAATACAATTTTTAGAATTTTAAATTAACTATTTTTCATCGGTACCTATTTCATTTGCATCGGTTCAGAAAATAATCAATGCAATATAGGTTTTAAAAGTTGTCAATTTTCATTCCATGCATTCTTCTGACTGCTCTTGTCCTACGAAACCCTTGTTGCACCTTTCATTTTCACCTAAACACCCTTATGACACCATCGTCATAGTCAACCACTCTCGCCACTACCTTGCCATTGTGACATCGCCACCACCCTCTCCAATTTAACGCTACCATTGCCCTTGCGAATCCCTCCTCTTGATTCAATGGCCTTCTTGCATCTCGCATTCGCTGCTTATTTTAAAATTTCTGTTTAAGATATTAATGTGACAATGCTTTAGACTTTTAAGTATCAAAATAGTGTTTTACTCGTAACTTTTTATGCCTAATTTATAAGGAAGATAAAAATAGAACTTCTCAAATCTATAGTGGTTTTGCCAATTCAAAAAACACTTTACACTTATAATTATTGGATATGGTCTTTTCCTAGTTAAAATAAAAGAAAGAATAACATATTCATAAACTCAGTGACGGGAAACCTGAAACAAGGACATAAAACATTAGTTTATTTTTATAAAATAAAAAAATGAAATTGTCATAATGTTCCTATTTTTTTTAGAAATTTTTATTTTGTTGTATTGGTTCCTGAGTTCTAGAATGGATCTGCATCATCTCCACACCACATCTCTTTTTTCTCCTTGGCTTTCTACTCCAAACTCCAAAGTAACCATGATCATCTCAAATTGTCATAATGCTCCTAATTATAAAAAAAAGAATACAAAAGATCTCAAACTCAAGATATTGAATCAGAATTCGAAGTCTATCAAGGATGCGACATTATCAAACTGTTGATTTGATGATTAAAGGGAGAAGGAAGAGGAAGAAATCGTGCATTCGAATCTCTTCTGTCATACCCTAATTTCGTTCGAGGATTATTACTTGATGACATGCAACTTTTGGTTAGCCGCTTTGAGATACTTGGCGTCCTTTGTTGCACAATGAATGAAGTCCCGAGACGTGTCAGAAATCAAAAGGAAGCAGGCTTGCACGATCCGTGAAATTCTGTAATGTGACGGAAATCGAAAAGAGGTGTTTTCGCGCAATTCGTGAGTTTCTGTAACTTCTTCGAAAGCTAAAAAAGAGTAAATACATAATCCGTAAGGATTCGTAACCTTGCGGAAGGAAAATAAGTATCGTTACGAAATTCGTAAAGTTTCGTAACGTTACGGAAAAAGAATTACCAAAAAAATAGAAGGGGGTGCATTTAGTAAAAAAGGGGGTACAAATAGCAATCTGGCCCACTTGGGCCTTCCAGATCCTTCCTCCAGAAGGCTGTTACTTCTGGAGGAAGCAACCTTGCTCGCCTGGGCGAGCTGGGTGACAAGCTCCTCCCCTATTTTGCTATAAATAGGGGGAGGAGTGAAGAAGAAAAGGGTTCAGCCTTCTTGGCACTTGTCCCTCTCTCGAAATTGCTGAGGAAAATTATTTCAGTGAAGAAAATCCAAGCCGAGGCGCTTCCGTAACGTTTCCGTAACGTTTCCGTGAGTAATTACGCGAAGATTCTCGACCGTTCTTCAACATTCATCGTTCGTTCTTCGTTTTCTTCAGTCTTCAACGGGTAAGTACCTCAAACTGAGCTTTTCAGTTCATTCTATGTACCCGTGGTGGTCCACATTTGTTTCATGTATTTTTATTCTCGTTTTCATTTGCTTTTTATACCCCTTTTGATGTGCTTAAGCCATTTATTTAAGTCATTTCTCGCCTAATCTAAAAATAAAATGAATTTCCACCGATCGTTTAAATTGTATCATCCGTTAATTTCGGTTAAAATGAATTCCGACCGTTCGGTCGTGCCATAACCACGTTGAAAATAAAAAAAGAGGTAAAATAATAATATAATAATAAAAAAATACCTTTTAGTAGAATAAAGTGAAAGATCAATCGGACGTTTTCTCTTTGGGATTTCTCATTCTTAATTGAATTGACTAATAACTAAAGTGAAACTAAGGCTAAAATCAACTCGCCTAGTCAAGCTCGTCCACAAAAATAGGGTTTTGAAAGTTTATCATTTCAGTTTCTTACCAAGTAAAATGAATCATTTTTAAAGTTCAACGCCTTAAAATGATCACCTTTCAAGTAAAAAGAATCACTTGATTCACGCTTAAGAAAGAACTACGTAGGTGTGATTTCCTCTTCGATGGAGGGTACGTAGGAGCAAAAGCCCCGCTTTTGTCGACCTCAAAAAATAAAAAGAAATAAAATTTAAGGTAACACAATTTCCACAATTCTAAAAAATAGCTGTTGTCCTTTGAGACAAACGTGAGAGGTGCTAATACCTTCCTCAAACGTAAATACAACTCCCGAACTTAGAATTTTCATTTTGACCGGTTTCCTTCGGTTTTTCCGACGTTTTCCACAAATAAATGTTGGTGGCAACTCCGCGCACCTTTCCTCCTTTGGGAAAGCGCACCCGTGAGCCTCGCCCTCGCTCGCCCGCGAAGGGCACGTTGCGACAGTTGGCGACTCCACTGGGGACTGTTTTTGTGAGTTAGGCCTATTTTAGGAATTGTGGAATTGTGAATTTTGGGTGTGCTTTTATTGAACTATGTAAAATGTAAATAACTGTTGTCTATTTTTGCATTCCTTTACACTGCATTCTAAGCACCCACGGGTTTGAGTAAAAAAAAGGGGCCCTACACCCGGGTTCATGGGAATTTAAGGAGTGGAGGTGAATCTATCATCATGCTAGGTCTCCGACTTGCTTGATAATAGTGAGACCTCGTCTAGAGCTTTCTCTCTTTATAATGTGTTGTCGCTGGTATTCCATACCGCCACAATATTATTATCTTGAGTGATGATACCTCTAGAGAACAGCCGTGTGAGTTATGAATTGTTGGGAAGTAGTTATTAGAGACCCCTAGATATTATCCTATAGGTTCCCAAATAGGGGCAAAGAGCAAACACGCTCCGTGCCATTTGTTCTCATGCATCTTTTGATAAATAGCACTAGTTTATAGTTTTTTGCTAGTGGTGTTTGGTTTCTTTAGAGTAATACGTAACCTTTTTAATGCTACGTCGAGGCGCCATCATTAAAATTGGATCTATGCGGTCTCGTATGTGTGAATTACCCCTTTGTGTTGTTTTCTTTATGTTTCATGCATACGCATTGCATCATTCATGTCGGAGTCTTGATCCACCCCTTTTTTAGGTAAATGATGGGGACAAATCAAAACGGCAAAAGGTTTTATCAAGTCAAGGTTAAAAGTCTAGATGTCACCAGCCTCAAGGAATTGGGACGATTGATGGGACCTCTCCAAAGGCAAGTCTTCCGCAAAGTGTACGGGAAGATTCTAGATTTGACCACAGCGGAGGTATTTACGGAAGCTGCCGTATCCCTCGCCCAATACTATGACCAGCCGTTGAGATGTTTCACGTTTGGGGACTTCCAAATGGTACCAACTATTGAAGAGTTTGAGGAAATATTAGGATGCCCTCTTGGGGGGAGAAAACCGTATCTTTTCTCCGGTTTTCTTTCTTCCTTGAGCAAGGTTGTAGCTGTGGTTGGAGATTCAGTAAAAGAGTTGGATCGCAAACTCGGAACGGCGTAGTGGGCCTGCCTCGGAAATACTTGGAATGCAAGGCAAGGGATATGGCGAGCCAAGAGAAGTGGGGCCCGTTTGCGGATATTTTAGCTTTGCTGATTTTTGGGGTTGTCCTCTTTCCGAACGTTGACGGTTTGGTAGACTTAGCCGCCATTGATGCTTTCCTCGCATACCACCATAGCAAGGAAAGTCCAGTGGTGGCTATCTTGGCAGATTTGTTTGACACCTTTGACCGGAGGTGTGAGAAAAACAGTGCACGGATTGTCTGTTGTCTACCCGCTCTCTGTGTGTGGTTGATTTCACACCTATTCCGACAAGACACGAGACACCTGTGTCCACTTCAAAGCTATCGCTCATGCGCCGAAAAAGGAAGAGTCGATTGGGACCAACATTTGGCTAGGATAGGGGGCAGCGTGATCAATTGGTTTCCTCGTTGGAAGGAAGGCAAGGAAGGAGTTCTTTTCTCGTGTGGGGACTACCCTAATGTTCCACTGATAGGGACTAGGGGTTGTATTAATTATAATCCCGCACTCGCCATAAGACAGCTAGGGTATCCCATGAGGGGAGCGCCAACCGAAGAAAGTCTCTCGCCTTTCCTTGTGAGGGATCTAGGCGCGCAAGGTCTCAAAGTTATACAAAGAATCCACAAGGCGTGGAGGAGTCCGTTGAAGAAAGACAAGGAGCTTAGAGGCATCCGGAATGGCGTCATCGGAGGTTATCATGGATGGCTAAGAATTCATACGCGAGGGTTAGATTGGCTCTCCAAATTGAAATTTATCGATGAGGAGAACTTCGAAGCTTCGGAGGAAGATGAAGAAGTCCGAGCTCTAAAATTACAGCTAGGGAAGGCAAGATTCGCCAAGGAGAAGTTCAAATCAGCTGCTACACACATCCGGAAGGAGTGCACCGAGTTACAAGAGGAAAACGCGGCCACTGCAAGAGCCCTCGAACAAGAAACTAAAAAGGCCCGCAAGGAGGAATATGGCCGAGAGAAATTCCGAGGAGCATTATGGGGTAGCAACAATGAGCTCAAGCTCCGAAGAGAGGAGAGAGATCGGTCACGGGTGCATGGCATGATTTTAAAAGAAGAGTTAGTTGCTTGCGCGAGGTCCAAAAGGAGTTTGGCTCAACACTTGGAAGCCACGGAGCAAAGCATGCTAGCTATCATAGGGCAATACAAGGAAGAATTGAACCAGTCTATGGCCCATGAACAAAAGCTAGTGGAGGATTTTGCACAAGTGTATGCCGAAAAAGAAGCAAGAGGGAGGGTGATTGATACATTGCATCAAGAAGCGACTATGTGGATGGATAGGTTCGCCTTGACCTTGAATGGAAGTCAAGACCTCCCGCGTCTCTTAGCCAAAGCAAAAGCCATGGCCGAAGTGTGTACGGCCCCCGAGGAGATTCATGGGCTAATCAATTACTGTCAACACATGATAGATTTGATGGCCCATATAGTTAGGAATCGTTAGGTTCTCTTGTAACACCTTTGTATAATATTGGCTAGATGAAAGCTTTGTTCTTTTTATAAAATGAGAAGTTCTGAACTCATCACGTTATCTAAAAACCTTGGGGTGGATCCAAGTGCTCCGGTCATCCATTTGCATACTCATGTTTTGGTGGCATACTCACCGTTGTTTATTTCTTTAGGAAATTCATCATAACTAAGAAAACACCAAGGCACCCCTATAACCCTCGATCCAGAAAAATGGATAATGAAGAAGGCGTGCAGGAACAGATGAAGGCCGATCTATCGGCCTTAAAAGATCAAATGGCTTCCATCTCAGAGGTCATGTTAAAAATCCAAAATACCATAGAGGATAAAGTCACGGCAACTGCCTCCAGTACGGTTAGGGAAGCGGAGCCGGTACTGCAACCCACTTTAAATCCGGGCCGAGACAGAAACACGGCCGTGTTTGGTCGAAGGTATAGTCCGCAAGCTTATCCTTATGGCTTGCCTCCGGACTTCACTCCCCGTGCCGCCCCGGAAGATTTAAGCCAAGCCCCTACTTTTGAGGGGCAACTCCCGCCTTATGAAAACTATCCCGGGCAAGAGGAAGGAGATACCCATCTTGGCCCCCTGCTCCACCTCAAAGATCCGTCCCCCCATGAACTACCCCAACCGAACATAGTCCGCCATACCCCGGCTTCACCCACACCTGTAAAAGAATCTGTTCCCTTCGTGGAAGATAAGGGGAAGATGGAGGCGCTTGAAGAAAGGTTAAGAGCAGTCGAGGGCCTTGGCAATTACCCGTTCTCGGACTTAGCGGATTTATGTCTCGTGCCCAATATCGTCATTCCTCCCAAGTTCAAAGTACCAGACTTTGATAAGTACAAAGGGACGACATGTCCAAAAGGGCATCTCCGGATGTATTGCCGAAAGATGGGGGCGTATTCCGCGGACGAAAAGTTGTTGGTCCATTTCTTTCAAGACAGCTTGGCCGGAGCAGCAGTGGCATGGTATACCAATCTGGAAGCTTCCCAGATCCGATCATGGAAGGACTTGGCAACTACCTTCATTAGGAAATACCAGTACAATACGGACATGGCTCCCGATCGGAACCAGCTTCAGGGTATGACTAAACAAGAGCATGAGTCCATTAAGGAATATGCCCAAAGATGGAGAGATCTTGCAGCCCAAGTCGTACCGCCCATGACGGAGAGGGAGATGATCACAATTATGGTAGATACGTTACCCACGTTCTACTATGAAAAGCTGATAGGCTACATGCCAGCTAACTTTGCGGATCTCGTCTTCGTCGGAGAAAGGATTGAATTTGGACTACGAAAAGGCAAGTTCGAATATGTTGCCAATATGGCCCCCAACAACAATAGAAAAGCCCCAGTAGTGGGCGCGAGGAAAAAGGAAGGAGACGCCCACGCGGTCACCACCGCCCCAACATGGATGAAAGCACCCCAAAATATCCAAAGCTCATACCAGCCCAATCCCCCAAATTTTTTAATCCGAGCCGGGAATTCCCTCCCGACTCAAGTAAAAGGACCACCCGCAGCAGAAAGAGTGTCGGCCCAACGCACAGCTCCAGCCGCACCCCGGCCAATTAATAATACAGCCCCCGGCGCGAGCTATAAATATGCACAGCACCCGCCCTCGAAAAGATAACTTTTCCCCTATTCCCATGGCATACTCTGAGTTATGGCCTTCATTATTGGAGAATCATTTGGTGGTGGCCATACCCGGGAAGGTCTTCCAGCCACCCTACCCCAAGTGGTACGACCCGGGTGCCAAGTGTGTGTACCATAGTGGAGTTCCCAGACACAATATTGACTCCTGCATCCCGTTCAAGTATAAAGTGCAGCACCTGATTAGTGTCGGTTGGCTAGCGTTTCAGGAGGAAGGCCCAAATGTTAAAACCAACCCGCTAGCTAGTCCGGAAGGGGCTAGCGTGAACGCCGTCGAAAAGGACGGGCCATCGCGGGCAAAGAGGTTAGGAGAGGTGGTTACTTCTAGACGCTTCATTTATCAATCACTGCAAACGGCGTGCATGGTCTCCCGAGGTGGAGACGAAAGGGATGAATGTTTGTTTCACCTCGGGGAGTCGCATGACATGGAAACCTGTCCCGTGGTGGAAGAATTGCTTCAGCGGCTCATGGATTACGGGCAGCTTGAAGTGTCCATAGGAGGGAGGGAAGAACCACAAATTTGCATGCAGTCGGAAGAGAAGAAGGTTCCTCTAACCCCCAAGGCCCTAGTAATATGTTTTACTAGGAAAGGGACCGGCTCCACACCCATATACCCCCGGACGGCACCCAAGCCAACACCATTTGCATATCAAAGTAATAAGGCCGTTCCGTGGAAGTATACCCCTCCCGCGTCCAGCGAAAGAGTTGCAACCGAAGTTGACTCCCTATCAGCTAAGGTAACCAACATCACCGGCCTCAGTGGCGTAACCCGCAGTGGTCGAGTGTTCGCTTCCCCTCACCCGGCGGAATTGCCCTCTAAAGGGAAAGCGCCCATGGTCCCAGGGCCCACAGATATAGCCACCCCCTCGAAAGAAGTAGATCCTCCAGTGGGAAAAGGGGCCAAAAAGAAAGAAAGTCTTCAAGGAAAAACAGTGACTTTGGAAGAGGCCCATGAGTTCCTCCGCCTCATCCAACAAAGCGAGTTTAAGGTAGTCGAGCAACTGAACAAAACTCCAGCAAGGATCTCTTTGCTTGAACTACTCATAAACTCCGAGCCTCATCGTGCGCTGTTGATGAAGGTCCTTAACGATGCCCATGTAGCACATGATATCTCAGTGGAGGGTTTCGAAGGCATCGTTAATCATATAACCGCCAACAACTACATCGCGTTTGCGGAAGAAGAGATTCCCGTTGAGGGGAGAGGACACAACAAGGCTTTAGATGTGTCGGTGAGATGTATGGACCACGTTGTTGCAAAGGTACTTATCGACAATGGATCGAGTTTAAATGTAATGCCGAAGACCACTTTGGAAAAGCTTCATTTTAGTGCGTCACGTTTAAAACCGAGCTCGATGGTGGTGCGAGCCTTTGATGGTACTCGGCGGGAAGTAATAGGGGAAATCGACATTCCCATTCAGATAGGCCCCCACACTTGCAATGTGGTGTTTCAAGTAATGGATATAAATCCCGCCTATAGCTGCCTCTTGGGAAGACCGTGGATTCATGCCCTGGGAGTGGTCCCTTCAACGCTTCACCAGAAATTGAAGTTAGCAGTGGGTGGACTTTTAGTGATAGTGTCGGGTGAAGAGGATATGTTAGTGAGCTGCCCCTCCTCCACACCGTACGTAGAAGCGGCGGAAGAATCATTGGAAACGGCTTTCCAATCCTTTGAGGTCGTGAGCTGTGCCTTTGTGGAACCAAGTCCGTCGCTACCTTCTCTCTCCAAGGCGGCCATAATGGTGGCGCGCGTTATGCTCAGGAATGGATTTGAGCCCGGAATGGGTCTAGGCAAGGACTGCCTCGGGAATGCCGACATGGTCGATATCAAGGGGAATCCATACAAGTATGGATTAGGGTATGAACCCGGGATGCCGGGGAGGAGGAACGTGCCGTCAAGATTTCGAGCGGATAGGGTATGGCCCGGCCGTATTAGCCAGTGTTTCACCAGCGCTGGAATGGTGTCCGAGGAGGAGGTGGCCGCAATAGAAGAGGAGTTCCCTCAAGACCCACCAAGTTTTGTGCAACCATGCCACCCCGATTCCCAAGTGGGGGACTGGCGCGTGATAAGCCAGTCAGAAGTCTATACCGCTGATTCAATGTAATTAGAGCCTATAGATTTCCGTTCTCTTTTGTTTTGTGAAACCTACCTTATTAAATAAATAAAGAGATCTTGTTTCATCTGTTCTTGCAGTACCACCCTTTCTCATATCATTTTGCATGTTTTTTGTTTCTTTTGCCTTGTTTGGTATAGATATGAGGGTCGATTCTTTGAGGATCCTAACAACGAGGGTTTGACAATCGATTTCGATTGAGATATAAGCCAAAAACGAGGAAGAGGAAGAGGACGTCCTGTCACCAGAGTTGGAGAGGTTGGTCGCTCAGGAAGAACGTGAAATGAAGCCTTACCAAGAAGAAACCGAATTGGTAAACTTGGGGACCACGGAGGAAAAGAAAGAAGTAAAGGTAGGAACCGGTATGACCGCGCCTATCCGTCAAGGCTTGATAACCCTTCTTGAAGAGTATCAAGATGTCTTTGCATGGTCGTATCAAGACATGCTCGGTCTGGATTCCGGCATTGTGCAGCATAAGTTGCCTTTGAATCCTGGGTCTTCTCCGGTTAAGCAAAAGTTACGAAGAATGAAACCCGAGATGTATTTAAAAATTAAAGAAGAAGTAAGGAAGCAATTTGATGCAAGATTCTTAGTTGTGGCGCGCTACCCGGAGTGGGTGGCCAACATTGTCCCAGTCCCGAAAAAGGACGGCAAGGTTCGAATGTGTGTAGACTACCGGGACTTGAACCGAGCCAGTCCAAAAGACAATTTTCCCCTGCCACACATTGACATATTGGTAGATAATACAGCCAAATTCGCCTTTTTCTCATTTATGGATGGTTTCTCGGGGTATAATCAAATAAAGATGGCACCCGAAGATGTAGAGAAGACCACTTTCGTCACCCTATGGGGGACATTCTGCTATAAAGTGATGGCCTTCAGGTTGAAAAATGCTGGGGCAACCTATCAGCGTGCCATGGTGGCGTTGTTCCATGACATGATGCATAAGGAAATAGAGGTCTACGTAGATGACATGATTGCCAAGTCTCGGACTGAGGACGAACACCTTGTCAATTTGCGTAAGCTGTTTGGAAGGTTGCGGAAATACCAATTAAAACTAAACCCAACCAAATGCACCTTTGGAGTAAAGTCGGGGAAGCTGCTAGGATTTATCGTAAGTCAGAAAGGGATAAAGATAGATCCCGAGAAAGTGAAGGCCATCCTTGAAATGCCGGAACCACGCACAGAGAAGCAGGTTCGGGGGTTTTTGGGCAGGTTGAATTATATCGCGAGATTTATCTCGCAACTCACCCCTACCTGTGAGCCCATTTTTAAGCTTTTACGTAAGAACCAGGCGGTCCTGTGGAACAGTGACTGCCAAGAGGCCTTCGAGAAGATCAAACAGAGTCTTGCAAATCCCCCGGTGCTCATGCCACCTGTAACAGGAAGACCTCTTTTCCTGTACATGACCGTGTTGGACGAGTCTATGGGGTGCGTGTTGGGTCAGCATGATGATTCTGGGAAAAAGGAGCAAGCCGTCTACTATCTGAGCAAGAAGTTTACCGCATGTGAGATGAATTACTCAATGCTGGAAAGGACGTGTTGTGCTCTGGTATGGGCATCACATCGGCTTAGGCAGTACATGCTCAGCCATACCACGTGGCTTATTTCCAAAATGGATCCTGTGAAATACATCTTTGAAAAACCGGCCCTCACGGGACGAATCGCTAGGTGGCAGGTACTATTATCTGAATTCGATATCGTTTACGTCACCCAAAAGGCGGTAAAGGGAAGTGCCTTAGCGGATTATTTGGCCCAGGAACCCCTCCAGGATTATCGGCCGATGCACCCCGAGTTCCCAGATGAAGATATCATGGCCCTGTTTGAAGAGAAGCGGACGCACGAGGACATAGACAAATGGATTGTTTGCTTCGATGGGGCATCCAATGCTTTGGGCCACGGAGTAGGGGCAGTCCTTGTATCCCCGGATGATCAGTGTATTCCTTTCACGGCTAGGCTAGGTTTTGATTGTACCAACAATATGGCCGAGTACGAAGCATGCGCCCTCGGGGTTCAGGCGGCCATTGATTTTGATGTAAAATTACTCAAGGTGTATGGAGACTCAGCTTTGGTGATACGCCAGTTGAAAGGAGAATGGGAAACTAGGGATCCAAAGTTAATACCCTATCAAACTCACATCTTGAGGTTAGCCAAGTACTTTGACAACATTTCCTTCCACCACATACCTCGGGAAGAGAACCAAATGGCTGATGCACTAGCCACCCTGGCATCCATGTTTCAACTTGCCCCACACGGGGATCTGCCGTACATCGAATTCAAATCTCAAGGCAGGCCGGCATATTGTTATGCAATAGAGGAAGAGCGGGATGGGAAACCGTGGTATTTCGACATCAAGTAGTATGTCGAGAACAAAGAATAACCACCAGGGATTTCTGACAATGACAAAAGGACGTTGAGGAGATTGGCTACTGGTTTCTTTGTAAGTGGTACCATCCTGTACAAACGAAACCACGACATGACCCTCCTACGATGCGTAGATGCCAAAGAGGCGAACTTCATGATTGAGGAGATCCACGAGGGTTCCTTTGGGACACATGCCAATGGGCATGCTATGGCCAGAAAAATCCTTAGGGCCGGTTATTATTGGCTCACCATGGAAAGCGATTGCTGCGCTCATGTCAGGAAATGTCATAAATGTCAGGCATACGCGGACAATGTCAATGTTCCGCCACATCCTCTGAATGTTATGTCTGCCCCTTGGCCTTTTTCTATGTGGGGAATAGATGTCATTGGGGCCATCGAACCCAAAGCGTCGAATGGTCACCGCTTCATTCTTGTGGCGATAGATTACTTCACCAAATGGGTCGAAGCAGCTTCTTATACTAATGTCACAAGGAATGTGGTAGTTAGATTCATAAAGAAGGAGCTGATTTGTCGATACGGACTCCCCAGGAAGATCATTACTGACAATGGCACCAATCTGAACAACAAGATGATGCAGGAAATGTGCGAGGACTTCAAGATCCAGCATCATAACTCTACCCCTTATCGGCCAAAGATGAATGGGGCTGTAGAGGCTACGAATAAAAATATTAAGAAGATTGTTCAGAAGATGACAGTGTCATACAAAGATTGGCATGAGATGTTGCCTTTCGCCCTACACGGATACAGAACCTCGGTACGAACTTCTACTGGGGCAACGCCGTATTCCTTGGTTTATGGGATGGAAGCAGTGCTCCCATTTGAGGTAGAGGTTCCTTCTTAGAGGATAATGGCGGAGTCAGGCCTAGAAGAGTCAGAATGGGCTCAAGCACGCTACGACCAACTTAACCTTATTGAAGGTAAGCGTTTGGCCGCCATGAGCCATGGGCGTTTGTATCAACGAAGGATAAAGAACGCATTCGACAAGAAGGTATGCTCGCGCAAGTTCAACGAGGGGGACCTCGTGCTGAAGAAAATGTCCCATGCTATTAAAGATAATCGAGGCAAGTGGGCCCCAAATTATGAAGGACCTTTCGTGGTGAAAAGAGCTTTTTCTGGGGGTGCTCTAGTACTCACCCACATGGATGGAGAGGAGTTGCCCTCGCCCGTGAACTCCGATGTAGTTAAACGATATTACGCTTGAAATCTGGGGCAATCGAGAGGACCGTAGCATGTTTTTATTTCTGAGTTTTTCTCGTTCTTCTTGGTTTCCTCTAGGGATTCCCATTCACTGTATTTGTCTCGTTTCTTTGAAAAGAAAAGATGGGTGAGGTTTCAGTCGTCCCTTTGGTTTCAAACCTTGTGTTTTAGATTTGTTATAATTTGAGCCCTCTTCGCTCGGTGTATGGGGTGCCCCAAATGCTTATCTAAAATCGAATCTAACCAGCCTTCACTAAGAAAGTCATCGCATTAGGAACATTCATACATGCACATACACATGCATATTTTGTGGTAACAGGGATAGGGCCTTCTTAGGTCACGGTTAGAATTCGAGACAAGTTGACTGCGGAAACCAACCAAGGTAAGACGATGACCAGACACGATTGGCCATTGGATTTTTTGTTTCCTACTTACAGGTACATAGGGACGGATACAAGTGGAGATAGGGTCGCGACCGACCAATCGTTGCCCCTTCCCGACGCTAAACAAGCGGAGAACGTCGCTGCAAGGCAGCCCAGTATCCTTTGCATTCGCAGTTTCTTTTACTATTATTTGTTTTAAATAAAGTAATTGGCGCCTAATTCTAACTTAAGTGGATTCAAGTAGGCAAAACGCTAACCCATAATAAGGAAGGAGGAGACATGGTTAAGGCTTCCCTCAAAAAAAAAAAAAGTACAGGTTAGCTCGCCTGGGTGAGCTGAGCTCGCCTGGGTGAGCTGAGCTCGCCTGGGCGAGCAACCCCTGTACGAAAATATAAAGAGGTGGAGGGGAAACGTTTTCTTCACCCAAAACTCTTCCCCCTCACTTCAAAAACCCCCAAGCTCACGGGAACTACGGGAACAGCAGCCCCCAAGCTTCCATTGTTGAGTTTTTGCTTCCCTTTTCACGCTTTAATTCACTCCCCACAAGAGATGGCCCCGAGGAAACTTGCCTCAAAGAGATCCAGGAAGGATAAAGCGGCCGAAGGAACCAGTTCCGCTCCCGAGTATGACAGTCATCGCTTTAGGAGCGCTGAACACCAGCAGCGCTTCGAGGCCATCAAGGGATGGTCATTTCTCCGGGAGCGACGCGTCCAGCTCAGGGATGATGAGTATACCGATTTCCAGGAGGAGATAGTTCGTCGGCGGTGGGTATCACTAGTCACCCCCATAGCCAAGTTCGATCCCGACATAGTCCTCGAATTTTATGCCAATGCTTGGCCTACAGAGGAGGGCGTGCGAGATATGAGGTCCTGGGTGAGGGGTTAGTGGATCCCGTTTGATTCAGATGCTATCGGCCAGTTCCTGGGATACCCTTTAGTGCTGGAAGAGGGTTAGGAGTGCGAGTATGGCCAGAGGAGGAACCGGTCTGATGGGTTCGATGAGGAGGCCATTGCCCATTTGCTATGTATACCGGGGCAAGATTTTGCTCGGACTGTTGCCGGGAGACGGGTGCGGATCATGCGCACCAACATGACCACCCTGACTCAGATCTGGATGACTTTGCTGCTCAGCAACATCCAGCCCAGCGACCATAATTCTGACCTCCCCCTGCCGAAGTGTCAGCTGGTGTACGCCATCCTGACGCGGATGAGCATTCACGTGGCTCAGTTAATCGCTGATGCCATCTATATATTTGCAGGTATGGTGCCTACCAGGCACCCTCTGGACCCGGATAAGTTCAACAGGGCCCTGGGATTTCCCGCCTTGATCACAGGACTCTGCCAGTCGTTCGGAGTCCTTGTCACACCTAGCAAGGTGATTCGGCCGCCCATCACCCGAGCTTTTATTGAGAAGTATTGCACGCAGAGACAGGCCCAGGGGAATGCTCCGCAGGTCGCAGACGCACCGCCACCTCATCAGGCCGGTCCAGCCGGATCGTTTGATACGGAGCAGTATTTGCGGCATTTGGTTCGCCAGCAGGCGGCCAACCACCGGGTACATGTACAGACCCATGATTGTCTTTATCAGATAAGTCTCAGCCTGCAGAGCCAGGGCTTTACTTCTTTTCCGTGCCCTACTCCGGACCAGTTCAGGGCAGAAGTCGCATGGCCTGGAGATTGGCCTGAGGCCCGGGCAGGAGAGGCACCAGCAGAGGCTCCCGACGAGGCAGATGAGGCCCGCGAGGACGAGGAGATGACCGATTTACTTGATTTCTTAGGAGGAAGCGGAGCCACATGATTGGGAGATTCCTTGATCCAGATTTCTTTTTGTTTCCATTTTTCTTGGTATATATCATCTTATTTTTGTTTGACTAAGGGACTAATGTTTGTTTCATGTTTTGACTCTTGTTTTGTACATACATATCGTTCGAGTTGTTACGTCGGTACTTGTTTCATTGTTGTCAATAGTATTTGTTGAAATTCCGGAACCGTGTAGAGTTTTTCATTTAGGAACGTCGTCCTAAAAAATAAAATGAACCAAAAATCCTAATAAAAAGAAAGAAGCGTTGTGAATAAAAGTCATGTTCATAGAGAACAAGAAAAGGTTTTTATTTATACATGTATGTAAAAGGAAAATGTGTATAGAAGGTTTTTGTGTGTAAATGATGCGTGGAAAGAAATTCTTGTGTGTGTGAGCAACGAGTGTATATGAAAAAACTTTTGTGTGAACTATAAGTGTGTGTCGGGAAAAATGAAAAATCTTTGAATGTAAATAGGGTTTGTATATAGACCGTGTGACGTAAAGAGAAGAGTTCTAATGCGTGTACAGAAAAAGTTTGTTATATAGATGTACAAAGGAAGGTTTTCCTCATAAAGGATCACATGTGTATAATTTTAGTGAATATATATAAAAATAAAACAAAAAGTAAAAAGAAAGAAAGACCACGAAGGTCGACATGTTATAGTTAAGAAGTATAAATTATTCGTAAAGAGCAAACGCATCTTCTGGAAACAAGGGACTGATGCTAAGAGTTTATTTTCCGGAATAAACCGAGATAAGGATGGGTGAATTCATTGAACTGATAAAAGAACATAATTGGGAAACGTTGGGTCTGTTTGTATAAATTCCCAACCGTAGTATCACAATGCCATAAACGGGATGCTTGAGGGCCCACCGGGCTGAAGCCATGACTAATTTTGCACGTTGTTTTCAAATCATCATTGTCACGCGTGCCTTATGGAGTGATAGGGGAGTTCGGCCCGAGACTGACACCTTGACACCCAAATTTGTTTTGCCCCAGATATCAAGATTGGGTTCCCACGATAAAAGACCCCATTGAAACACAACCTTAGACCTCTTTGAACCTTGGCCTATAAAAAGAATCTTCCTCCTTTTCCCCAAAGCAAAGGACAGCGGAACCTCCTCAAGGGAGAGCAAATAGAATGCTAAACCTGATTTCCCAAAGAAAGGGATGTGGAAGGAAAAGCGAAAAGAAAGAAAAGGAAGAAATGGAAAGAAAGAAAAAAGAAAAAAAAAGAGATGAAAATAAAGAAAAGAACAGAAGAAAGGAAAGAAGGATTCCCGATCAAAGATCAAAAAGAAGTGAAAAGGGAAAAGAAGCAATTCTCGATCAATGAAAGAAAGAGGACAGAAATTTTTCAAGCCAGATTGCCACTCAGAATCATTCTTGACTGGCAATATCCCACCCCACATGAACAAAGAGGAAAAGACCGAAACACCCAGCTTCCTCTCCAAAAAACACTATCCTCGAGAAAATCCTATTGGTCCGTGATCGTACGTTTGATCTTTGATTCGATAGGAAATCGTGTGCAAAATGAAGTCATGGTGCAGTTATGGTTTGGGAATAGGATAAAACACTTGCCTATGTGAGTTTTATACACTACGAGTGATTCATATTCAGCTTAGCCCGATGTTTCCCCTGCATGTTCATTTAAAAGCTAAAAGTTGACATCCTGCCCTTCATTCTCGGTTACAAGGAAGATTACCCTTAGCACAAGTATATTGTTTCTCTAAGATGTGGTGCTCTCGCGAATGATTTATTTTTCTTTGCAAAAAGCATGTTTTCCTTTTAGGTGGAAAAACCCGGTGGACCGTTCGGTCCTGCCCCCTCTTTCGGAGCCCATGAATTGCGTTTTCGTTCATGCGTCCTCCACTTTCGAGTTTGGAGCTGTGTTTCATGATTGCCTAAATGCGGACCCTCAAGGCAATCCTCCATTCTCCCCTTTTTTCGGAGCCCATGAATTGCGTTTTCGTTCATGCGTACTCCACTTTCGAGTTTGGAGTTGTGTTTCATGATTGCCTAAGTGCGGACCCTCAAAGAAATCCTCCATTCTCCCCCTTTTTTCGGAGCCCATGAATTGTGTTTTCGTTCATGCGTCCTCCACCTTCGAGTTTGGAGCTGTGTTTCATGATTGCCTAAGTGCGGACCCTCAAGGCAATCCTCCATTCTCCCCCTTTTTTCGGAGTCCATGAATTGCGTTTTCGTTCACGCGTCCTCCACTTTCGAGTTTGGAGCTGTGTTTCATGATTGCCTAAGTGCGGACCCTCAAGGCAATCCTCCATTCTCCCCCCTTTTTTCGGAGCCCATGAATTGCGTTTTCGTTCATGCGTCCTCCACTTTCGAGTTTGGAGCTGTGTTTCATGATTGCCTAAGTGCGGACCCTCAAGGCAATCCTCCGTTCTCCCCCCTTTTTTTTCGGAGCCCATGAATTGCGTTTTCGTTCATGCGTCCTCCACTTTCGAGTTTGGAGTTGTGTTTCATGATTGCCTAAGTGCGGATTCTCAAGGTAATCCTCCATTCTCCCCCCTTTTTTTTCGGAGCCCATGAATTGCGTTTTCGTTCATGTGTCCTCCACTTTCGAGTTTAGAGCTATGTTTCATGATTGCCTAAGTGCGGACCCTCAAGGCAATCCTCCATTCTCCCCCCCCCCTTTTTTTCGGAGCCCATGAATTGTGTTTTCGTTCATGTGTCCTCCACTTTCGAGTTTGGAGTTGTGTTTCATGATTGCCTAAGTGCGGACCCTCAAGGCAATCCTCCATTCTCCCCTTTTTTTTTCGGAGCCCCATGAATGTTATTGCCTAGCGCTGTTCATGTGTCCTCCACTTTCGAGTTTGGAGCTGTGTTTCACGATTGCCTAAGTGTGGACCCTCAAGGCAATCCTCCATTCTCCCCCTTTTTCGGAGTCCCATGAATGTTATTGCCTAGCGTTGTTCATGTGTCCTCCACTTTTGAGTTTGGAGCTGTGTTTCATGATTGTCTAAGTGCGGACCCTCAAGACAATCCTCCATTCTCCACCTTTTTTCGGAGCCCCATGAATGTCATTGCCTAGTGCTATTCATGTGTCCTCCATTATCAAGCGCGAAGCCTCTGGTGACTGGGAAATACGTTCTTCTGTTGTTTTCCGGATCGATTCCTTCGCCAAATATGTGTATATGTGTATATGTATATTATATTCGTTGTTCTTGTTGTTGTTTGTATTTTGTTTTGTGCAGAAAAAAAAAAGGAGTAGAGACGAGAGTCGTCATCACGAAAAGGGCAGGACGGACGAAATCAGTGTCCTATCTTTGCTTTCCTCTTATCTCCGATGAGAGGTAAGTAAAGAGGGGCAACTGTCATACCCTAATTTCGTCCGGGGATTATTACTTGATGACATGCAGCTTTTGGTTAGCCGCTTTGAGATACTTGGCATCCTTTGTTGCACAATGAATGAAGTCCTGAGACGTGTCAGAAATCAAAAGGAAGCAGGCTTGCGCGATCCGTGAAATTCCGTAATGTGGCGGAAATCAAAAAGAGGTGTTTTCGCGCAATTCGTGAGTTTCCGTAACTTCTTCGAAAGCTAAAAAAGAGTAAACACATAATCCGTAAGGATTCGTAACCTTGCGGAAGGAAAATAAGTATTGTTACGAAATTCATAAAGTTTCGTAACGTTACGGAAAAAGAATTACCAAAAAAATAGAAGGGGGTGCATTTAGTAAAAAAGGGGGTACAAATAGCAATCTGGCCCACTTGGGCCTTCCAGATCCTTCCTCCAGAAGCAACAGCCTTCTGGAGGAAGCAACCTTGCTCGCCTGGGCGAGCTGGGTGGCAAGCTCCTCCCCTATTTTGCTATAAATAGGGGGAGGAGTGAAGAAGAAAAGGGTTCATCCTTCTTGGCACTTCTCCCTCTCTCGAAATTGCGGAGGAAAATTATTTCCGTGAAGAAAATCCAAGCCGAGGCGCTTCCGTAACGTTTCCGTGAGTAATTACACGAAGATTCTCGACCGTTCTTCAACATTCATCGTTCGTTCTTCGTTTTCTTCAGTCTTCAACGGGTAAGTACCTCAAACCGAGTTTTTCAGTTCATTCTATGTACCCGTGGTGGTCCACATTTTGTTTCATGTATTTTTATTCTCGTTTTCATTTGCTTTTTATACCCCCTTTTGACGTGCTTAAGCCATTTATTTAAGTCATTTCTCGCCTAATAAAAAAATAAAATGAATTTCCACCGATCGTTTAAATTGTATCATCCGTTAATTTCGGTTAAAATGAATTCCGACCGTTCGATCGTGCCATAACCACGTTGGAAATCAAAAAAGAGGTAAAATAATAATATAATAATAAAAAAATACCTTTTAGTAGAATAAAGCGAAAGATCAATCGGACGTTTTCTCTTTGGGATTTCTCATTCTTAATTGAATTGACTAATAACTAAAGTGAAACTAAGGCTAAAATCAACTCGCCTAGTCAAGCTCGTCCACAAAAATAGGGTTTTGAAAGTTTATCATTTCAGTTTTTTACCAAGTAAAATGGATCATTTTTAAAGTCCAACGCCTTAAAATGATCACCTTTCAAGTAAAAAGAATCACTTGATTCACGCTTAAGAAAGAACTACGTAGGTGTGATTTCCTCTTCGATGGAGGGTACGTAGGAGCAAAAGCCCCGCTTTTTTCGACCTCAAAAAATAAAAAGAAATAAAAGTTAAGGTAACACAATTTCCACAATTCTAAAAAATAGGTTGTTGTCCTTTGAGACAAACGTGAGAGGTGCTAATACCTTCCTCAAACGTAAATACAACTCCCGAACTTAGAATTTTCATTTTGACCGATTTCCTTCGGTTTTTCCGACGTTTTCCACAAATAAATGTTGGTGGCGACTCCGCGCACCTTTCCTCCTTTGGGAAAGCGCACCCGTGAGCCTCGCCCTCGCTCGCCCGCGAAGGGCACGTTGCGACATCTTCCACAAATAAAAACTAACAAAATAATAATTAACATTGGCCTTTTAAAGAAACCAAAACATTATCAAACTCTTGCAACAACAAGGCACATGTATACGCTAATCTCAGGAAACCAAATTGGTTAATGCCCCCAAACAACACAACTAGCAGCAAAAAAGAGCTTTCCAAGTTTTTTATGCACAATGAAATTAAATTAAAAAAAGGTTGTATTAGGAAGTGAATAAAATTAGAAAAGCTACAATATTGATTCTCTCCTATCGGTTATAATGAGACTTGACAACTTTACTAAAATTATTCCTTGATTAGCTCCTCTCATAAACGGTTTGATTTTATTGTCTTAACATACATCAATGGTAAATGAAATACATTTATTAAACAAAACAAGATCAAACCAAACTCAGATACATGGAACTAAGGAATAATCATGGAACATCAAAAGAGTAACTAGCAACCATAGAATACATCTGTTCTGCAATCACATTAACCTTCCAGTACATGATAAAAAGATTAAATTAAAATTAAAATGCAAACTTGGGAGGAGTAGAGCTCATGCATATTCGGCTTATGGATTGAACATGACTTTAACATTGCAAGTTCTTTGGTAACTTGCTCCATGGTAGGGCGAGAATGGGGTTTTCAATCAAGCAAGCATTTGCTATTCTCACAGTTAAAACTATCTCCTTTGCAATAGGATTTGGAGGGTAAGGGAGACGTTGGTCTAACTTACCCATCAACGAAGGAATATCAAGTGTTGAGTCAATGAAATTTGATGAAGATGTCAACAATGAAGTTATAAAATCTTCATGGTACTCTCCAAAAGGTGTTTGAATTGCTAATACCCCAAAGCTATACACATCACATTTTTCATTGACTTCCATTGTGTATGCATGTTCTATAGAAAAATTAAAAGAGCTATCATGCATTAAATAAATTTCTCAAAATAAACACGAAATGTTAATAACTAGATTAAAATGTAATTTTTATCTCCCTATTTATTTAAATCCGTGATTTTAGTCCCTCTATTTTTAAATGAGACATTTTATCTTTCACTTTTAAAAAATTTTGTGATTTTAGTTTTTATATTTTTTAATTGAGACATTTCATCTCTCACTTTTAAAAAATATGTGATTTTAATTTAGTCCCCTTGATCAAATTTAGATATGTTGACGTGCAGTTTTTTAATTCTTTTTTCAATAAATTAAGTTTGTTAACAATTGAATAATTTTTTTAAAAAAATTGTCATGTAGATAATAAAAAAATATGTTTACAAAATACATTGATCAATGTTTAAAATTATCATAATGACTAAAATTATAGATTATTTAAAAATAGGGGACGAAATGTTCAATTTAAAAAATGGAAGACTAAAATCGCGAGTTTTTCAAAAGTGAGAGAATAAATATTTCAATTAAAAAATGAGAAGACTAAAGGCATAGATTTGACAAAATATGGAAAAGAAAATTGTATTTTAATCTAATAGTGATTATGTAATTTTTTGGTAGAAGACTACCAAAGAAAACCTATAAAATCATTATATTCTTGATGTAAAAGGGAAAAGGAATGAACCTGGAGCATCTTATCCAAAAGTGACTGCGAATGAGGTCCAATTGGTTGAATTAAGATTAAGAAGCTTAGCTCTTCCAAAATCTGAGACATGAGCAACATGCTCCAAATCCGAAAGAACATTTTTGCTTAATATATCTCGATGAACAATTGGAGGTGAACAATCATGATGCATATAGCATAAAGCACTTGCTACACCCTTAATTAATTGCATTGATCCTTCTATTCCTCCAATCAAATGCAATTGCTTGTTCATCATCTCTTAAAATCATACCCATGCTTCTCTTTTCCAAGAACTCATATACCAAAAATAAGAATCGTGAATGAGAACAAAACCCAAATAACTTCACAATGTTACGATGTCGAATTTTTGTCAAAGATTGAATTTCCCTTGATAAAGCTTTAATATTGGGCATTTCTCCATTTTGTATTGAATGGAGTTTCTTCATAGCAACAATTTGGCCTGTGTGTAATTCTGCTTTGAAAACATTTCCTTGTCCTCCAACCCCAATGAGATGTTTATTGTCAAACTCTTTTTTGGCTTCAACTATGTTCTCAGACACCATTTTTCCAGCAAAACTCAATATTGCAAATACATTTTAGACTGGTGATTATGCATTCTGGTTTTCTTTCGTCTTTGAACTTTGACAAAGATAGTATGAGACTCCAAAGGCAAATAATGCTAGTATTAAAGTGCCCAAACCAATGGGTAAAACCACCAATATGACTTTGTTAGTCTTATGATTTTGAGATTTGTCACTTGATTTTGGGCATGGTTTCAAGCCAAAGACATTGCCACACAAGCCATTAATATTTCTCAATGCTTCAATTGTAGCTTTATTGAAAGCTCAGATATTTGGAAGAGAACCCCTTAATTGTTTATATGATATATCAACTGAAATCAAGCTTACCATCTCATCAAGGCTAGAGATATCACATGAAATATTATTATGTGAGAGATTCAATGTTTCTAGGCTTTTCAACTCTCTGAGCATTGATGGTATTGTTCCACTAAAAAGTTCATGCTAAGATCAAGACTTTGAGATATTGTAATTTACCAAACTCAGATGGAATACTTTCCCAAAATTTACTTTGGCTCAAATTCAAATGTAATAACTTGACCAAATTGCCAAGTTGATTTGGAATCAAGCCAGTAAAATTATTTGCTCCCAGCTCCAAGGTTTCAAGATTTTTCAATGATGTTATTTGTATGGGGACATTCTCTGAAAGATTATTGTTATTGAGAGAGAGATCAAACAAGTAGGTCAATTTACCCAAATCTTCTTGAATGCCTCCTGTGAAATGGTTTGAAGATAGCCGAAGTGCATGTAAATTGGTTGCCTGGCTTAGTTCTACTGGGATACTGGCTGATAAATTATTGTTGGAGATTTTGAGGCTTGGGAGATTATAGCACTTTCCCCAGTTTAATGAAAGATGGCCATAAAAGTTATTTTCACTCAGGTCTTTGTAATCCAAATTTGGATAGACACCAAAACCATCTGCTATATTTCCAGTTAGTTGGTTTTGTTCAAGCCCAACTCTTCCAAGAGTGGAGCAAATCTTCAAAATCTTTGGTACTAGGCCTGTGAAATAGTTATTGCTAGCAGTAGAATTTGTCAACTTTCCATTACTGAAAATGTTGTGAGGCAATTGACCTATGAAATTACTTTCAAATAATTGCACATTTTGCAGGTTGTTAAGCTAGTTCATTTCTATTGGAATTTTTCTAAAGAGCTTATTTGAGAACAAAGAAAGTTTGTTGAGCTTTGTCAAGTTTCCTATAGCGAAAGGAATTGATCCAGAAAGTTTGTTTCCAAAGAGGAGGATAGACTCGAAATAGACCAAGTTACCTATGGAAGATGGGATTGACCCAGAGAGATTATTTCCTAACAATTGGATTGTGTGAAGAGAATGAAGTTTTCCCACTTCATTAGGAATGGAACCTGATAGATAGTTGTCAAAAAGGAAAAGAAATAATAAACAACCCAAATTTCCAATTGTAGAGGAGATTGTACCTGAGAAATAGTTATTGGCCAAATCAAGATTATATATTTTTGTCATCATTCCAATTTATTGAGGAATAGAACCAGAAAGATTATTGCCTGAAAGTCATAATTCTCCAAAGTTGACTAAATTCCCAATTTCCACAAGAATATTGCTAGAGATACCATTGAAGTAAGCATATAGAATCGCTAGGTTCTACAACTTCCCTATTTCTTGAAGAATATAACCATGCAAGTTATTAGATGCAAGCGATAAATTCCCAATTTCATGAGGAATATGTCCATAAAGTTTGTTCCCGGTAAGTTCTAAATAAGACAAATTGCTCAACTTTCCTATAGAAATTGGGATAGACCCTGTGAGATTACAATTCCAAAGAGAAAGATATGACAAGAAGGATAGATTTCCAACATAATTTGGGATAGTCCCTGTGAGATTGGCAAATTGAATAGTAAGCTCTCTCAAATTCCTTAATGCACCTATTTCTTGAGGAATAAAACCATTGAAAGCATTATATGCCAAATTCAAAACACGAACACTGCCCGAGTTATTTGAGAAGGAATTGGTTCAAATAGATAATTGTCACTTAAATCAAGATGAGTGAGTTTTGACAACATCCCAATTTGAGGGGGGATACTTCCATTCAAGGAGTTAGGACTCATATCTAGAGTGAGGATGTTTGGAAGTAATGAAAAATTGAGAGTGTGCAGTGCACCCTTTAATCCAATATGAGCAAGATGTATGTTGGAGATGAATTTGGAGTGGTCACAAGCAATTCCAAGCCAATTGCAAGGACTATTGCCACCCCATGAAGATAGCAAAATTTGACTTTTGTTGTCAAGGCTTGCTTTCCACTTCAACAAAGTATTTGTTTTTACCATACTTTATAGTGACATCATATTGGGAAACACCAACACTATTTTTCTCTTTATAGACTCAAAATAGGTACTTAACGGAAACAAAAAAATATAATAATAGAGAATAAAAAAATGATACCAAAAATTTTGTAACGTAAAAAATTCTTTCAATGTGAAAGGTAAAAATTACAAGATCAAGACAGCAAATATCTCCACAATTAAAAGTAGGATTATAATGACTCTCTCAATACAAAAGAATATCTCTCAACCTCACTCAATAAGGACGACTTACAATTTCTTTCAACTCTCACTAAGTGTGGTGAAAACAAAAACTCTCTTTCTTATTATCGCTTTTGCTTTGCCTCTCTTTGAATGTGATACACCAACTCTTCACAAGCTTCTCTATTTATAGGAGAGGGTATGACTTCTTTTAAGAGTGAGTGATGGATGTCAATAAATGAGTTACATTCACAAAATTCCTCGTAACTCCAATCTTCACTTTCCTAAAACTCCTCGTAACTCCAATCTTCACTTTCCTAAAGGTGTGGAAGTCTCAAGGTTAAAGAAACCAATTCCAAATCCTTCTTGAAAAGTGCTCCACTTACTATGCATGCCTTGGAATGTGCTTCTCAATTAAATTTACATGTTTACTTAAATATGAACCAACCTTTATGAACCAAACTTGATTAGAGAGGAATTTCTAACATTATAATCATGGAGAGAATTGGCCCTAGACATAGCGAATGCACAAAGCCATGTTATAGTTAGAAGCAGTGAAAGTGATAGGAGCTTCATGGATTGAAGGGTTGGAAATACGAACAACATTAGCTAGTATAGGGTGATTCAACAATCAATGATGTCTAACACAATCAAAGACTGGATATATGTGAAGAGATGCTTTAGTTTCCAGAGATTGCAATCATGCATGAGACATATGTATATATGAGCACGTGGTTCAAACATGCATGCATGCGACTCGTGGATCTGTGAGAATGGATCAGGTGAAAGAACGTGATTTCAAAGTTGCCATGCTGCACTGGTAATTAATTTGATATTTATCTGTCATATTGAAATGATGTATCATGATTTAAAATTTGAATTTATATTTAAATATAATTTGATATCATTTAATTCAAATAATATTTGAATGAAATAAAAATAAGAGTATAATCAAAAGTAAGATACTTAATGTAAAATAAATCGTGTGATTAAGTTATATGATTTTTAAAAAATTATTCAATAATAAACATTTAAATTTATGATATATAAATGACTTAAATATAATTTTAGCTTCAATAATAATTTAGTGCATAGTTCATTTTTACTCATTGTGAATTATAAGCTCAAATTAATTATGTTTTTTTTAGGGCAATCCCGAGTGGTAGTTAGCTCCGTCAATATCATAAATAGGGATGGGCAGACAGACGTTACCATGAGGGGCCTTGCCTTCCCTATTTTTTTTTTTCAATTTTAAAAAATAAAATATTACTACTATTTATTTATTTATTTATAGAAATTTAATAAAGAAATCTGATTTTAAACTAATTATATATTTTTTAAAACATTAAATTATTATGCAATTAATATATATCTTTTAACTTTATTTTTTAAATTATAAAATTAATAGTACTTTTATCTTTTTTATGAAATTTTATCTAAATATTATATCTTATTAAATCTTATTTATTATATAATATTTTTTTTGTTAACATCTAATTGTTAAACTTTATTTTTTTTTATAATTGAAGGAGTTCTTTTTTTCAAATTTCATATAAATAAGTGTCATTGGATTAATGAAGTTTGATATAATTTTCAAATTATGACATCGGCATGATTGACAAAGACTAGAAGGTACTGCCCCACCACATGAAAGAAAGATTTTTAATTTTGTTATTAAATACTTAATAATATACATTGGAAATAAAATTGTTAAAATTGATAATTATTGATTATTTTCGTGACATATAAGAAAGACGTTATATGTTTCTTTTTTTTTATAAGACATTATATGTTTTGAAAGATATTAATGTAATTTAATGTATGTGAAGGGAGTCTAGCTTAGTTAGTTAATCATAATGTGAGTGTTATGAATTTTTTGATATTGTATTTAATTCTTACGGATTAAAAAATAAAATGTAATTTAACGTATTGGAATATCAAGTTATAAATATTTTGTATAAAAATAATGATATACAGTTGTTTGTTGCATTTATTTTATTTTTTGTGATTGCTCCCTCCTCTCAATGTCCTGCCCCTGCTCATAAGTTTAAACTTAAACTTTTGTTATTTTACTGTGAGAAGCAAGTGTGTGTTGTCTCCAAAAGTTGTAGTGAGTGATTATGTTGTTTTACAATTTTATATATTGTATATTTTTCTATTTTCCCCCTATGTCAATCCAATTCTTTCGTAATAATTAGTTTTAGTCTTAACTTTGTGCTTATCAAACATGTTTATATCTTTTGTCTGGCGTTCAAAGTCCCTCCTTACAACAACCACATCCAAAGAGGTTATAACATCATTTCTCTTTTGCTTGTTTTTGAATTGTCTTCTAACTCTAAAACCTACCTTCTTACCATATTTATTCCAGAATTCTCATACTTCTTCTAAATGTTCAAACTCTAAACCAAATCCTCGGCTTCCAATCAAGATTTTCTAATGTCATGTCTAGTATCCTAGCTAATTCAAAATAGAAAAACAAAAAACAAAAAACTCAGCATGGTCATATCAATAATCAGTAAAATTGGTAAAATTTTCATTAAAACGCACAAACTTATAGTATCTTAAATAGCCAAGTCAAGCTTCCTTTTGAGTGGCAACCTCCTTCCTTTGTGTTTTGTTTTTCCGCGTCAATTTTAGAGATTAATCATCAAAGAGAGGTTGAAGAAGAATAAATTTTTAAGACATCCATTGCGGGAGGAAAAAAGAAGAAACCTAACTCACAAAAATGTAAAGAAATATAGATGTGTGCGAAAAAAGAATTTAAGGAAGTATTGTTGTTTTAAAAAAAACAAAGGATATAAAGGATCAAAGTCATTCTTTTGCATAACTATTAAAACTAAGAGATTTGATTTTATTTACTTTAAAAACTCTTTACTAGTTTATTTATGAACAATTATATGAACTTCTCAAGAGATTCCAAACTAATAAATAAAGTTCAAAACTTGCAATATGAACCACACATTTATAAAACTTAACTAAATCGCACTTAACGTCGATCTCATGGAACTTCAACCATTAAAATAAGATATATCTTTTAATTAAATATATAAAACTCTTAAAAATTATAAATAAGACAAACCTAAGTTGATCATCTATATACATGTAATTATAAAAAGAAAAGAAATAAGAGAACTCATCAACTTTATTTCCGTGCTCACTTCATTTATCACATCTCCGAGAGGATCGAAAGATCTGCCTAAAAAGACATCTCCTCCTCCATACATGCAATTCAAGATCATCTGTCATAACAACATGTGTCACACGAAAGATAAACTTGATAGAATAAATTATATTTTTGACCCTAGATTTTTTAACTTTTATGATTTTTGTTCTTTAACTGGTTGAAAACTAATCTTTGTTTCTAAACTTTTTTCCGTCTAATATTTTGATAATTTTTGTTTATTTTGTTCGTTAAGTGATAATGTAACATTATTATTTTTTATTTAATTATGTTTTAAAAGGTCCTCAACATATTCTAGCGGGTAAAAGCCGCCACAAATTGCTATATCTATCCCAAATTGAAGTTCAAATCACTTAGTCAAGATTTATCACAAACACTTGACATTTTGGTTGCAACTATAAATTGTTAAAAAGTTGTACTAAGAAGAAAAGTTACGGCTATGGCGAATCGAATACACTAATTCAAAGAGCTGAAGAATAATCATGGAAAATCAAGAGTAATTAGCAAGCATAGCTTACATTTGTTCTTCAATTACGTACATTAACCTTACAGTACAGTAATAGAAAAAAAAAACTCAAAGCGTGATTGGAAAAATTTCTTAAAAAATATTTATAGGCTAAAAAATAAGATTTTTTTTTCATAAATTAAAATTAACCTATAAATAAACTAATTTTTGGAAGCCCTCATATTAATCACCTTCTTCAAAAGTTGGTTTTTAACTTAAGGAGAAGTTTTTTTTTTCTAAGTGTTTTCTTAGAGAATTTTATCTAAACATAAAAATAAAAGTTTACCGAAAAGTTTAATATCTTGCCACACTCTCAAAATCTCAATCTCAAGATACAAATCATCCAATCCTCAAGGATGCCCCCCTCCTTTTTGAGATATTTTTTGTCTGCTTCTTTCTCTGCTTGTAAGATAAAAGGAAAGACCAACTTTAACGAGGTCCACAATGGTCATTAAATTAGCACATACCTGCTTGCAATGATATCCAATTCTGTTGAACCCACAAATACCAAATAGTGGTGAACATATTCCTATACTATACTAGGCTAACCAAGAGAAATATAATCACATGTCTTCATGATCAGTCTTGTGCTTTTCATTTATCTGGATCAATTGGAAACTTCTTTAAATTCGCATGGCTTAACAACAGAATTGCACATCGGCTTTAGCGTGTTCTTCGCTTCAAGAGATGGAGATCCAGCTCAGAGGCTAGATTCAAGGAGAACTCGATCCAGAGCTGGTTCTTGAATGCAAGTTCTGATGGCGAACCATGACGGCACCAACAAGTTCAACAGATGTATTGTGGTGTCTTCAATCACTTTGACACTCAAGTCAATAAAATTCTTAGGTCCAGTGATAGAATGAATTGGAGTTAGTTACATACTAGAACTTCCTGTTATTGGGTCATGTGTACAGTGTGACCTTGTTATTTCTATCGGGAAGTCAGCTTCAGCCCCGTTTCCATCTTTGGTTTTACGATCTTCAACATCAGGGGATGATTCAAGAGAAAAGGACAAAATATATGTAAGACAGATGTATGGTTAGCAAAAATTACTTGGTCTTTGTGGGAATGAAACTTTCAATTTTACAAGTCTAGTAGAATTAATAAAAAAAGAGAAAATAGGTTGTGCATTGAAAGTCTGAAGTAATTTTATATTATCATTTAATTACAAAACAATATATACATATCATATAAGTATATTGACTTTTATAATAATTATCTAAAAAGTCATACTAACGGTAATTTCTAATTGATTGAAGGTCTGAAAGATAAGTTAGCTTTGGTTTAGTTTTAAATTAAATTAAATGTTTCTCATGTCCTTTTTGTAAAATGGTACGGTAGTACTGTATTAGTTAGGATTGTGATCTTTTATGTTTGATGGTTTTTTATGTGGGTTGGAATCTCCTTAAATTTTATAGACTTAAATATGTTGAAGATCCTTGAAATATATCAAAATTTCGTAATTAATTCCTGAAATTTTTTTCTTCTCGTTAAATCCCAGAAACTTCAAAAGTTTTATAAAAAATCTCTATCATCTGTCCAAAAATGTAATGACATCGATACATATATGAAGTCATATAAGATGGTGATGGTGATACATATCACTTGATGGGGAATAGACAGAAACTCAAATGCTATTTAAAAAATATTTTAAAAAGGACTTCGTTGACGTCACCCTTGTGGTCGAACCCCCCAACCTGAAATCCGTGACCTTCTTTGTGGTCGGACTTCGTTGTGAAACTGAGGGTTTTGGTCTTGAACCTATATCTTGGCACTCTAGGGATAACTTGGTTGGGACCCATGTGAAATTGATCGGGACTATCTTTAAGAGGTGGACCATCGTCCTAGAAGTAGCAAGGATACAGGCACAGGTGTTGCACGTGATCTTGGTCCTCTTTCTCTGGATTCCCCTGTAGTTGACGATTTCAAAGAAGGTACAAATCTTGTCCTCCTTCACAAACTTGAACTTGGTGGCATCCACAATGGAGAACAAGATGGAGCCCTTGTTGTCGGCTTCAAAGTAGAAGTCCGGAGGGTACACATAAACGGAGTTCAGATTCAGGTTGGACCCGCACTACGTACAACTGTACACGAAAGCCATGGTTCCATTGGAATGTGAATTGTGAATCTTCTTTCTCTGCTATAAGGGGAATTACTAAGAAGACAAGGTTTTGTAGGTGTGATAAGGGGCAGCGATTTGTAAAATCTCCAAAATGAATCGTGGTGGGGAATAGACAGGACCGCTGGCTTGATTGCTTCGTGTGGATTGTAGCGTAAACAGAGGGCAAGCCCGTTTCCCTCAAAAAGTCATTGATCCTCGCCTCGTTGAGGAGTGCTCCACTTTGTAGGAACTCGAACTGTAGCGCTGCAACGACAACATTCTCCACGGGATCACCGCGTGTGGCAATCTGCAAATTTTGAAGCGACAAGATCTAATCTACAACACCTCTGGCCATGGAGTAGAGGATGTAACTCGACAGCGGCGGTAGGAACAAGGGCGACATGTCATCACGTTTTGAATCAAGACTAACGATAAGGATCTTTCACAAAACTTTGAAGTCTCAGAGATCCAATGAAAAGTAAAAAAAAAAATTAAGAATCAATTGTGAAATTCGAATATATTTGAAAGATTTCTGATATATTTAAGCCAATTTTATAAATTTATCTTGCTTACGGAAACAAAGAAGAGCACTATAAAATAATCTTTACCCACAAAAGAAAGCACTATATCAAAACCCGAGCATATCATGCCCCAGTTAGATCAAACCATAAATGGGCTTCAAAACAAAGAACAATTGCTTTTGAGAGCTAGCTAGAGTCGAAACTTTCATCAGAACAAAATTAATCAAGAGTATTTTAAAAATTAATCATTGATGAAACTGAATTAACATGAGATGAGACAAAAGTAAGCTGACTTTGTTGTGCACATCTAGACGCTTAAATCAATATTAGGAGGAGTGTTAAGCAGACTTTGACTGCTACTTCTACCATGGAAGCTAAGTTTGTCTCTTGTTTTGAAGCTACATCACATGGTGTATGACCTAAGAGTTTCATTTTTGGACTGAAGATAGTTGACACTATTTCAAGGCTTTTGAGAATTTCCTGCGATGACTCAGCTGTTGTCTTTATGGCTAAGAATAACAAAAGTGGAAGTTGAAGTAAGCACATCGATATTAGTCATTGAGCATATAAGAACTGAGTTGATGATCGTTGATCCTTTAACTAAGGGCATGCCACCATTTAAATTTAAGGATCATGTAGAAAGAATGGGACTTGGTTCCACTCTATGATTGTATACATGCATGTTAAAATTGAAACTTTTATATTGTGATATTTTCTCATATTTAGGTGCACATTGATTTATTTGAGAAAAATTATGTTTTGGATCAAGAATAAACATTGAGTTTATTCATTAAGTTTTATTACCACTTTGAGTATACTGCTTGGGAAATTGAGCATATTGTAATACATGGATGATATTACTCGTTATAAGAGGAACAATCACTATGATTCGTATATTCATTTCTTAAGAAGATTGAGCATTGAGTAAAAATGTTTGGACCAAGTGGGAGAATGTAATAATTTTGTCCTTAACATTTTGGAAAATGAAAGGCTTCATCAGTTTTGGAATTGAGAAACCAAATTGAATAGGTGGTAATGACCACTAATGGGTGGTAATGACCACTAATGAGTGGTAATGGCTACTAAATGCATTCTTGATGCTACAATGCCTATATATAGCACATGTATTTGTTCCCTGAGCTCATCTCTTCCAATTCATCTGATACATCCATCTAGAGAGAGAGAGAGAGAGAGAGCTTGGAAGAACCAAAACAAAGAAACTCTTTCATGGCAATAGTTAGAGGTATAATTTATTTATTTATTGTTTTTTCGCATTTTGTTAATGACCTATGTTTCTTTTTGTAGTTTGTAACATCACATGTTAAACATTTTAGTCTAACACTTCCTCCTCCTCAAGCATCATATAGGCGTGATCTCCTCGATCCTCAATGACCTGCATGAGACGTACTAACTCGAATCTCCAACTCAGGATGTTATCTCTCACATTAAACCTCATTATGGTCACTATGAATTCTTGAGCATCGTGAGGCCTTTTCATGCCCCAATAAAAATTGATGTCTTAAAACCACTCCAGTTGCCAACGAGACATAAATCCCCAAGGAATATAGTAATGTCGAAAGTTATCATTGGTGATGGGCATGGCATCTAGTCTATCTACCAGCACCATGTGCACTAGAGTGTGACACATGTAAAGTGACACGTGTGTATCCTGACACGACCATACTCTATATGTCTGCTTAGTACGCCAAGCTCGTAGAGGGTGCGGCTCCATAGACATCTCTTGAACTTGAAAGTTGTTGGTTGTAGGGGTGAGTCCTCCGCTCCTTAAACACCACAAACACACGGTAGTCAAACAAGGACAACATGCAACCTAATTAACCACTATGTGTGGTTTCTCTAAGCAAACAACATTCTCGAGATCCTAAGCATGTTACTAACACACTTCTTACCTATTAGGACCCAACCGCTGCCACCAATCCTCCTAGGTCTTGATGGTCTTATACATTTATGTGGATGATAATCAGGAGTGATAGCCACATATGGACTCATCGTAAATCGATCTTGAAGCTTCCAACTCAAAAAGCATAGTCTTGAAGTCTGTCAGGAGTAGCAAAGTGAGGTTTGTGAGTTACCTACGCCAAATAAGTGCACCAAATGTCAAATAGTCACCACTCGCTAATTCCCCCAGGTTCTTTGAACATTTTCGCCCACTATACCCCAGTGTATCTTTGTCCATCATCCACTTTCTCAACATAATCTCACAGAAGAAAATAGAAACATCGGTTCCTTATTCTCTATCCAATCCTTTTGACTTTTGTCACTGCATCGAGTACATATCCCTCATGTCACGTGCATCAACAAATACGTACAAACAAACAAACAAGAAAAAGAGACAAGGCTCAGGCATACGAACTATTTCTCAGGGAACCAATCATGGTCCCTCTAACGATAGAAACAACTTCTCACAAAAAATAATTAAACAACATAACAACTATGATTACAGCCATCTAACAATCATAACAAACAATTTGCCGAGGGTCGAATACCCCCAAACCCAAATCACAACACGTACAAATAAAATTATATATATATATATATATATATATATATATATATATATATATATATAGTAGAATGAGACAAAATATAATTTGTCAAAGTTCACACTCTGTCAGTCTTACCATTCACCAATAATAATAATAATTATACATGTATGTATCTTAGAAATTTTATTAGCAAAGAGAATCATCACAATTTCCAGAACAGGCACCAGTAATCAAATCTTGTAGTTTATCTCAATAATAATATAATAGTTAAAACAACAGTTCTAGAAAATAAATAATTCTATGGTAACTTATCTAGAGACACAGATTCCAATGTTAAGTTGTATATTGTTTGAAATTACTTTGTCATTCATTTTTTACAAAGTTTCACTCCTAACTTATTTTTCGCGTCCTAGGTGTTTCGGGAATCGGTTTTTCATGAATCTTATACGCTATCCTACATTTTCACACCTAAGAAACTCATTTTTTAGGTCAAAACATAAAAGAAAAACATTTCATACAACTATAATAATTAATTCGATTTGGTGACAAATTTTTATTCTACAAAATGTTGTTAAACTTGTTTTATTCATAACTTTTGCTAGAAAACTCCGATTTAAGTTAAATTTAAGGCTAACCCTAAGTTTTAACACCCAAATAACTCATCTTTAACCTTAAAATTTCCAGAAAAACAACATATCCTCCAATTCCATCCAAGACAATAGTTACGAATATTTGAACATCAAAACAACATGCAATGAAGCCTAACTTCCAAAGACAACATGGTTAGGGTTCAAGAAGTGGAAAGACCCCCCTTACCTTGAATGAAGTTACACCAAATGACTAAGATGAACAAAGAGCTCAAGTCTTGAAGTCTCAAGCTTCAAAGAATGAAAAAGAAATTTCAAAACCACAAATAAGAGCTTTGCACAAAAATGATGGAGAAATAAGAAGAAAAGAGAGGTTCAAGAGCTTCTTACCAAAGATTTGAGAGAAGAAGTCTCAAGTTCACTCACATAGAGACAAATTACAAGCGTCCAGTGCAATTCTTGCACAAATGGAAATCTAACTCAAACAATTCCTATTTCTCTATCAAGTTTCACTAAACTAATCACACACACACACACACATATGATAAGCTCATAAATAAGAATTAAAAACACATAATCACTGCAATTAACTACATACATGCACAGATGACACAACACATAATTTCCTTTGTCAGTTGGAGTTGTAATTTTTGTCAGGACGTTACAGATTGTGCAAGGAGAACAAAGTTTTCCCACTTCATTAGGAATTTAAGAACTAATTTGCGTTCATCGGTCCTAGCCTAGTGGGTTCAATAGGTTGCAGCTACTAAGACCAAATTTGTGTTCTGGTATTCCTGAAGCTTCAGGTATTGCTCCCTATGGGTGATGTTCTCCTTTCAGAGGTTCTTCATCTCTTGGGCATTTTTTTGCTTCAGCATGTTCATGTCCCTTTGCAGGGCGACGATTAAAGATTGATGATCAAGCTCTTGATGCGAGGTATTCATCACATTTGTTCGATTTCCCCTTTTCGAGGCTCCCATGGCAAGCATCCCAAGCATGGTGAATGCCTATCCTTGTGGTTTGTTTTCCTTGATTGGCAACATTGGTTTTGTCATTGTTTGTAGCCATTGATGATGTGGTGGCCGAAAGAGAAGCTTTCCTTCGGCCCCACGGTGGGTGCCCAAGTGTTCTTACCAGATTTGTTAGAGCCTTCTCATGGTGGCATTCCTTTATGAGCTCCTCCACAAATGATGGTGGGGTGTATCCACAAACGTGATGGTAATCAAATATCATAATATAGGTTGGAATGAAGTTGGTTTACCTAAACCTTGAGAAACCCCATATATAGAGGTGAAATTAGATGATCAGTGTTTGACCAGAATACTTGTTTACTCCCTCTTCCAAATTGGTATTACTTGTTTTTATATGGGAGTGGTCTTACCGGCAAGCGCACCGGGTCACCAAGTAAAATAATTAAAACAAAATGAATCGAGTATCGAACACAGGGAACTTGTTTATTTAGCAAAGTTTTGTTAAGTAAGCAGGCATTTGCAAACAAAAATTAATGATTGTGAATTAAAGCAAAAGTATGTCCTATCCTAAGTAAAAGCAATAAACGAGAACAAGTATGTGTGAAAACAAATATCTAAAGGCGTTGGGTCCTCCTACTGAATAAGTTGATGCAATTAAAGATGTTTTTCTAATTAAAGATGTTCCTGTGTTCTATGCTGAGGACAAAAATACCAAACACCGATTCCTCCAGAGTTTGGACTAATTTAAATCAAACTTCGTTCGCAGATCCCTCTTGTTGAACTTAGCCTAATTTAAACAGCATTATACTCACATCATAATAAAGAAAACTAAAACCCTGCACACTATCCCTAGCAATGTAGTTATTCAGTCCCGCTCTATCAAGTTCTAAGGAAATAGTACATTTCCCAATGCTAAAGTCTCTAACAACACACACAATTGGGTGATCAAGCCACAAATATGCATACAATAAGCATAGATAGAAGCAGTGAACACATAAAACAACTTTAATTAGATATGAAAAAGAGTTTACATCAACTACTCAATAAGAATCCCTATCTGAGGGTTTTAGCCTTTCATGTCAAGGAAGCTCCTTTTACATTGAAGAAGATGAATTAAGAGAAATTGCTTGCTTACAAAGGAGTGGGGATGTCTCCTCCTCCTCTAGGAATCTCACAATCACTCAAAAACTCACTAATCTCCCTAAAAGATGAAAACTTGGCCCCTTGCTCTGCTCTACGCTCTCTGAAATTCACACTCTTCATGCCTTTAAGTAGTGAACAATTCTCTTGGCTCTCCTTCAATTCCGTGCAAATCAGGCTTAAAAAGGGCTTCCTGATCTTGACGTCGCACTTAGCGCCATTCTCGTGCTTAGCGCGAGTAAGTGAATTTGAGCTTAGTGTCAATCTCGCGCTAAGCCTGGAAAGCGACAGACGACTCGCTTAGCGAGTTGATAACGCGTTAAGCACGTGCTTGCATAGCAGATGTCTTTCCAGATTCCCCTTTACTCGCTAAGCGTGTTGGTGCTGGGCTTAGCCGTTGATGCGCGCTAAGCGCATTGAGCTCGCTTAGCGCGAAGACTCCTTTGGCATTTCTTCAAAATAGTTCTTTTTTGCTTGAAATTAAAGAAAATTTAACATTAATTCCATGTAAAGAGGCTTCTACTGAGCAGAGATCAAAACAAAGCAATTTTATTTACAATCCTATCAAAAAGAACCATAAATAGGGAGATTTATATACATTTTGGAAAACTTTTCTATACAAAAGTTAGTCGTAAACGACAACTAACAAACTCCCCCAAATTTACAGTTTTGTTTGTCCTCAAGCAAAGAATGAACAATTCACTTGTCCTCATGTGACAAAAATTCACAATGGTTCTTCACAAATGTGTTTATTCCAAAGAATTCAATCACATGACATGAATGACATTCAATGTTTCCATCAACAACTTCTCATAAGACATGTAGTATTTCAAAGACATGAACATGATTATTAAGAAACACAATTGAGATAAGTTAGTAGGAATGACTGATATGAAGGAAGGATCATCAACCAAAGCCTCACGGTCACTGTTTCACTTAAGCACAAGTGTTTAGGCTATCCATTAATCAACAACCAACATAAATCTCAATCTTTGCACTTCATCTCATACCATACAGTCAAGAACACACAAACTTGAATCCGAAGCACTTTTACTAGGCTTGTAATGAGGCTGGGCTGCAAACAAGTCATGGTTTTTCTAGGATGCAAAACTTAAGTTTTAGGAGAGCATTCATCCATAGATTAACCTCTTTCTTTTTATCCCAGCTCTATTACTTGCCTTTCCGCACTTAGCTTTTCTTTTTCTTGAATAACAACATACATTTTTATTTTTATTTACTACTTACAATTTTTTATTTGAACACATTGTTGTGCTTATTAACTCCTGTGTGTGCTATTATTTTCCTTCTCGACTAACAATCAGATCTCAATTTTCCTTATGGGATAATGTAAATAGGGAAATATATGATATCATCTTATATTTCCTCTAATAATAGATAATTTCTGGTTATATGAGTTATCTTTATCTTTCTGGTAAAAGATAAATTTTTTATCTTACCTTAATTAAATCTACCAAATTCTCTGGATTTGGGTAGAGTACTCGATTGACCACTGAGTACAGGTTTTCCGAGTTTGAGTAGTACATATATTATTAGCTTAATCTCTTACTATATTCACACAAAAAACACTTAATCTCTTATTATTAAAGCCAAAAATTTCTACAATGAAATTCTCCCGTTTTTTTGCATGCAAATTCCTCCTAAATTCACGTAACTTGAATATTCTATCAAAACAATTAATTTTTTTTTTGAAATTATTCTCATTATGCATGCAAATCACATAAATTAAGTAGCATATCTCTTATTATTAAAGCAAAGAAGTTTTTCAATGAAATTCTCTTGCCTTTTTTGCATACAAATCACTCCCAAATTCACACAACTTGAATATCCTATCAAAACAATTGAAGATTTTTTAAATTATTCTCATTATGCATACAAATCACATAAATTAAGTATACTATAAATCACAAGTAATTCATTTATGCTTATCTCTTATTATTAATGCGAAGAAGTTTTGGAATGAAATTCTCATGCCTTTTTTGTATGCAAATCTCATCCAAATTCACGTAACTTGAATATCCTATGAGAATAGTCGAAGATTTTTTAAACTATTCCCATTATTCATGATGTAATCCTACCCCCCAAGGCTATTGGATAGAAGACTCCATGAAGATTAGGCCAGAGATGCAAGAGAAGGCCCTAGGGTTCTCATGAACCTTAGGATAGATTTTGGGCTCATGGGCTAAGTATGAGTCCACTTATCTTTGTACATATTAGATTAAGGTTTCATTATTTTTGGGCCTTGTATTTAGGGCTCCATAATGAAGGTAGGGTATCCTAGAAATGTAGGATTTTCCAGCTCTTGTATTTTAGGGCACCTAGACTAGTTTTTATATTAGGGGTAGTTTTGTAATTTCACATGCATTGAGTGAATATTTGATGTGTGTGTTGGAAAATAAATTTAATTGAATTGGAAGAAGCTCAATCCAATTAAATTTTAGAGGGGGAGGTGAGCATTTGCTTGTTACACCCCATTGTCACATCATACAGTCACACTTTGTGCATGTCCTTCATGCTTACATGCCTCATGATACCTAAGCACACTTAGTGAAGAATCTTAGACTTGATCTTGAATTAGTGGGCTGAATTATAGCTAAAATTCACTAATCATAATTAGTGAAATTTTGACTCCACAAATTCAATTTCAAATTCAAGTAAAATTTGAATAGAAATTCAAATTTTCCTCCAATTTTGTGTGACACTTAAGCTATAAATAGAGACCATGTGTGTGCATTTTTTCAACTTTGATCATTTGAGAATTACACTTCAAAATTCAGATCTCATTTGATCATTTGGGAATTACACTTCAAAATTCAGATCTCATTTGAGGCACAATTCCGTGCTCCTTCTCTCCCTCTTCCTCCACTCATCTTCTCCTACCTTAAGTTCTTATTCATGACTTCCTATGGTGAGCTTCTTCTTAACTCATTTTCTCCTTGTAGTGACATCTCTTCTCAACTCTTATTCTTCTCCATTCTGCTGCCATTAAAATTCAAAACTCTTCTTATTTGTGTCTCTATCTTTATTTAAAAAAAAAAAGAAAAACAGTTGAAGAAAATAGTGATAACAGGTTTTTTTTAGGAAAAGTGATAGCAGTTACATTTTGATGGTTTTTGAAGAAAATAAAAATAATAATATATATTGAAGGGTAATTTATAAATAAAAAAAATATGTACATGGACTAATTATCTTTATTAATAGTGATTTAATTTAACAAGTAATTCATTTATGTAAATCACAATTTAATATCCTATCATTCACAAGTAATATATTTATTTTTATCCTATTAAAGTAAACGGAAATTCAGATAATTTAACGTGTATGAATGATATTAATACAAAATTTTATAGTTTTTTCTATCCATTATATTAATTGCTGAGATAAGTATTGGATGATTTTAAATTTATATTTATATTTTTTGGTAAATTTTAATTTAGTTTATTTTGAGTTAATAAAATAAATTTCATTTTTATTATGTTATGTCATGAAAATAGAAATTATATTGATATTATTATAAAAATTATCCTCGTTAATGCGTAGAGGTGTATCACAATTATTTAATTGACATTTCATTTTTTAAATTACAACTAATTGATCAAAACTTACTTTTATATTGTTGTATCCTTAAAAGTATTAGCTGAGATAATTTGATATAGATATTAGTTGAATGAGGATTTTAGTCATAACATAAATATTGTTAGTTTTTATATAATTAAAATTTATTAGAAATAAATGTCTTTCAATATATATAAACTATATTTAGATTAAAATTACCTATCTTTAATTTATTTTAGATAAGAAAATACATACATTGATATGCATATATATTAAGATAAACAATGGAATATGTTTCATTTTTTCAAGCATGCATTTTCAATCCTATTGAAAGTTACTCAATATTTTAATGCATGAAGAATGATATATTATTCTTATTTTTAAAATTAAGTTTATAATTTCAAAATTTATTATGCATCTCCGATCCTATTGAAAACTGAATCAATATTTTAATGCATTTTGAAGAATGATGTTTATTGATTTAAAAAAATTTTAAAGTCTTTTTTCATGTAAACAAAATTATCATATGGAATAAAATACTTTGTAAAATAGATAATAATTTTTCAAAAAAAACACGTCATCAGGCACATGAAATTATCACCAAGTCTCACTAACTTAACAAAGTATACGTATTTTTGGTATGACTACTTCTATCTCTTATAAATCAACTTCTACCATAAGTTTGATGTAATCCAATATTTTTTATTCTATAGTCACGACTAATTCTATATAAATCATAAAGATTTGTTGTTTGTGTTTGCACAATGACTAACTCTTTGAGCATCTTATAGATGGATATACAAGCTCAACATTTAGTCTATTCTCTCACGATAATTATAGTGTTTTGAGAACTTTTGTAAACTTTACAAGAATTTACATATAGTTTTTTACAAAAAGAATTTAAATGAATGCGCATAGGATTCATAACCTATTTTTTTAAAGCTTAAGGTATTTATAAGTCTTCATCTTGAAGTATTCATTATCTTACAATGGATGAATTTCTTCACTTAAGCTTTGTTGGAACATTTAATATTTGCATTAAATGCACGTTCTTTCTTTTGCATGGAAACCACTATTTTTGGTTTTCGTGTGGAATATTTCACCAGAAAAATCACTTTCCTTTGATCAAAGGCTGCACAACAAAATGTGTTTTTTGGGGGAGTTGGATAACTTTTCGATCTTGAATTTCATTTATTCTTGATGAGTTTCGACTGATCTTAAGAGAATGTTTTTATAAAATAAATATCAAACACAAAGTATTAAATAAAGTCTTAAATGTTGTATCATATTATGAGTTTAGTTTGCTATGATCTTGTAAAACACGATTTGTATTAGACGTAACTTTTAGCATTAAGAGTCCTAATTATTTTAATTAAATGTAATTAAATATTTTTTCACATAACAAAACTTTGTTTAAATAAAAAGCAATCTTGTATATCGAAAAAAAAAAGGAAGGAAAGAAGCAATCTAATTAAATTAAACCTCAGATATCCAAGAAAACCGTTAATTGGCCAGAATTGTTTTTTTTTTTTACACGGATAAATTTTGTAATGCGACTCAGATCAGGGCTGTGGTAGATTTTGTAGTGAGAAAGAGACAGCAAGGAAAGAATCCCTGATCTCCTCCTCCATTCTTGACACTAACATCAAATCACAAACCCGAGAAAAGAAAGAACAAACCCTAGACCTCACGGCACTTTCCACACACAGAAACCGTGACAAGTATAGTAATAGCAATTTTCCTCATTCAATCCCCATTTCCCTTTTCCATGCACCTCCTCACTCAACTCACATCGATGCCTCCGCTTTCATGCATCACCATAACGCTCCTTTTTTCAAGATCTTCAATGACCCATTAGCCCCAACAATCTCAAACCCCAGGATCTAGCTACACCCACTTCTCAAAATCCTTCCTTTTTGCACCACCCATATGCCCCAACACCACCACAAACTTCACATTTGTCACTCTCACTGCTGCCACCGCTACTAATAGCTACCACTATTACTATTAATGGGTGTTGAGAGAAAATGGCTCTTCACCCTCTTCACTGCAGCATTCCTCTCCTTCATCATTCTCATGTTCTCTTCCTTCTCTTGCTTCACATCCCCTATGCCCTTTCCCTCTATTGTCCACTATGGTCCACACCACCCTCCTGCTTTTGCCTACTTCATATCCGGTGGCAATAGGGACAGCGACCGGATCTTCCGGTTGCTGCTGGCGGTGTACCACCCCAGGAACCGTTACTTGCTCCACCTTGGGATGGATGCCAGGGATGAAGAGAGGCAAAGGCTGGCGGCGGCCACCATGTCGGTGCCGGCGATTCGTGCCTTTCGGAACGTGGATGTGGTGGGGAAGGCTGATTATGTGACCTACTTGGGGTCATCCAATGTGGCTGTTGCTCTCAGGGCTGCTTCTGTGATGATGAAGTTGGATGGAGGATGGGACTGGTTTGTGACCTTGAGTGCTCGGGATTATCCCCTTGTCACCCAGGATGGTAATGCCAATACGGTAATTTCTGTTTTGGATCGTGGGTTTGCACTGTGGATTTGCTTTTTTTTAGGTAGTGAAGTGTTGGGATTGTTATTATGTGTTGTTGTTGCTTGATGATGATCATTGGAATGTTTATGCAAAATTTTGGTCTTCATTTGTTTTGTTTTGGTCTTAGACTCTTAGTTTTTGGTTGAGCAATGTGTGTGAGTATTGTAAACCTCCTATTATTGTGTTTAATTCCTACGGATAAAAAAAGGTAAAAAGACAGGATTTCCCTTTGATTTGGTTGCAGTTAACAAAATAAATGTGTCGCCATAGCTAGGTTGGAACCAAAACAAAAGTTGAGCGGACCCCAAGATATGGTAAAGAAGTTTGGAGTTGAGAATGATGGAGGGGTTCAATGTAAAATGGGGAACTAGTAGTGAAGTGTTGGGATTGTTATTGTGTGTGTATTTGCTTGATGATGATCATTGGAAAGTTTATTTGAAATTTTGGTCTTTTGTTTTGTTTTTGTCTTAGACTCGTAGTTTTTAGACTCAAAGGTGAAAAGACAGGATTTCCTGCTGACTGGTTGCACTTAACGAAATAAATGTGTTGTTATAGCTGGTTTGGAACCAAGACAAAAGTTGAGAGGACCCCAAGATATGGAAAAGAAGTTTCGAGTTGAGAATCATGGAGGGGTTCAATGTTGTTAGATTTTTATGTTAGAAAAGTTTTATTGTATCTTTTGTTGTATCTAGTAGTACTGGTTTACAGGAGTCTAGGGACTCTCTAGTCTCCCCTCTTACTGTAAACTTCTTTTAAATATGTATATATGAAAATCTGCTGAGTGTGAGACACTCAAACATTACTCTCAACTAAAATGGGGAGCTAGTAGTGAGAAAGGGATGTGGAGGTGGAGGTAGTAGACGTGTGTTCAAGGGGGATTTGGGGAGCGGGGGGGAGGGAGAGATAAATGGTTGAGGCTCTTGTTACAGCCTAGAGTAAGAAGTTATTGTTTTTAAAAGCAATACCAGATTTTGTGGTAGTTAGAGATTCATAAAACATTTCCCTCAACTCTGAATGAACTTTGCTGAAATTCTTCTTGTGGTTGGCTTGATTCGTTTTACTTGTGAATGATTATAGGTTATTTAAATTTTATGCTCATGAAGTCAATTTTTACATTTACCCTTGTGCTGTTTATCTTGTTTGGTAATACATTTCATTCTCCCACAAAAATAAGTTTTAACTGGCATGTTTGGAAAAATGCTTTGGTATCTCATTTATTGCTTGATGGAAGAGAATGGTTGTAAGCTGAATATGTTATTTGTTTCATAGACATTTAATATGTTGAATGTTTATGATTGCCATAATCTCACTAGAGAGAAACTGAGAATGTCATGTCTTCCAATTGCTTATTCTTAATTTGGTGATGATTTGATATATTGTAACATTAATCTTGTTATACTGATTTAACTAATTTGATTGATATATTTAAGCATTCGTTCGAAAAGAATCCACGCTAAAACTCTAATGTTGTTATGCAAATCATGAATATAGGTTGCAAAAAGACTTAAAAGACTCTAAAGATATCAAAGGAAAAGGCACAAGATCAACAGGTTGGTGAGACCAAGAGGATAATACCAAATGAGCTCTTGCTAGTAGACTTATTAATGGAACTATTTTAGGCAAACTCAGCACTATGAAATACTAGATTGGAATCACATATTATCCCCTGAAAGACTCCTAAGTAAATCACCTAGATCATAGTTAACAACCTCAGTTTGACTTTCTTATATGGGTGCAAAACAACAGAGAATTTCAACTAGGTGCCACACAACTTCCATTGGATTTCCAAAAGTAGCTCATAAACTTTAGCCCTCTTACTTACATCATAGAATAAGGCAGTCCTGGAAAACACAAACCTCTTTGAAGAACAACTAATCAACATTCTTACTACAAGGGAAAGGAAGGAGCTATCTTAGAGAATCTATCAACGATGACCATGACCAAATCAGGGGTTCTTGCAGTATGTAGCAGTAAAAAACTTATACATTTTCAAACCTCTCCGAGGCTCATGAGGAATTGACTGGGTAGTGTACAGACCAGTGTTTTATGCCAAATAACATTACCTTTGAAACTTACCAAGGGCTGTTCTCCATATCTCCCCATGGAATCCGTTGGTAAAATATCCCAGTGCTTGTTCTTCAAGTAGCTATGAGATTTGAGCTGTCACCAACTCAAATCCGTTGATGTACTCTGCCATTGTTTCTGATCATTCAATCACTGCAAGCAGTTTATACGGGATTCTTCTTATTTATCTCTGATGCCATCTCTCATTTCAGGTGTAGGATTTTGTTTCTCAGACAATGAAACCAATGGCCAGTGCTACCTTAGGGTGTGTTTTGTTTGCATTTTCATTTTCTGTTTTCATTTCCTGTTTTCATTTTTTGAAAACTGTTTTCATTTTTAAAATATTAGAATTCTACATATTTGGTTTGATTTCTTGTTTTCTGCTTTCAAGAAATAAAAACACTGAAAATGTCTTTTCAAAAGGAAATGTATTTTTAGATTTGCTTAAAATTACATTCCTTGTTACCGCGTTTTCATTTTACCCAAAATGAGGTTCCTGGTTTCAACTGAAAACGAGATTTTATTGTTTTCAATTTTTGGTTCGTTTGGGAAAATATTTTCACTGAAAATGAAAACAGAAATCCAACCAAATACATTTCTATCACCATTTTCTATTTTCAGTGAAAATGAAAACAGGAAACAACCAAACCAAACACCCCCTTAAATACTTATAAAAGCCATTGGAATATTTGCTTCTGGACTACTACCCTAGATTTAAAATATTTTTCAGCATACACCAACAATCCCCACTTGGTCTGTACCATCAAGATTTGGTAGTTCAGCCTTCTTGGCAGCCAATCTAACTTTAGTCAGTGTCTCAGTACTTTGCAGTTGCACATCACTTTAGTTTCCTCTAGAGAAGCATGTACCTCTTTCTCCTCAACAATTTAGCAATCATCAGTTTCTTCTCATCAAAATAATCCAACTCTGTTTGCTTCTCCATTACACTGAGCTTCCTTTGCAATTGCAACAATCACAAGCTTCAATTATAATCTTCAACAATACAAAACTGTTTGACAGCCTCAGCCGACTCACTCCCTGTAAAACCTATGCTCACTGCCAGAGTAGTTAATAGCACGCCATAGTGTTGCTATCACGCTGGTGCATCATATCTCATGATGGCCCCACTCCTTGCAACTGAGTCACGTTGTACCTGGCTGTCTTAGGTGGAGTGGCACAATTTGCAGCTGCTATGGCAGCTGTTCACGGCTGCTATTTAGAATATGGGGCCGAAGACTTTTTTGCCCTTGACTGAGTGCTGTTTCAATGGTAAAATTGGCTTCTTGGGGGGAGTTAAAATTGGACAGATTTTTAAGTTAATTTGTTTTTGGTTTCCCTTACATTTATTCATGTGCCCTTGCAAGTGCAAGCCCCCTCAAGAGAGCTCTTTACTGCACTCCTCCAGATTCCAGAACTGCTTCTCACTGTCGCACACTGCCGCGCAGCTCTTTTCCTGCCAATTTCGGGCGTCTGGTCTCTGTTCTCATCGGTCGTCATAAGTTTACGAAGACCCATCTCTTTTACAGTCAATTTCCAGTGATTTCCTTTTGTCACTGTTGTGGCCTACCCACTACCATTTTAACCTAGTTTCTACTTTTTTCTTTTCAGTTGTCTTCAATCTCTCTAAAAATGTTGAAACAACAATAATTTCTCTTTAATTTTAGGTATTTTTATTTATTTTTCAGCATATATACATGTGTGATGTAAATCTATGTTTAGGGTTCTAAGTAGTGGTCATCCTGCCATAGGCTATTGGGTTTGTGGGGTTGCGCTCTGCTCTCCTCTGCGCTGTTATTTGGGATTGACTACTGCTGCCTCCCTATAACAAATTTTCTCACCTCTAAATGTCTAGGGTCCTGTGGATTTTTTTTTGTCACTCACATCATGTACCATCCGCTTTGCTGGTTTGGGCTTTCTACTAATCAGGGACCTAACATAAAATAGCACAGAAGTGTTTGATAGACACTCCAAATGTGAAATGTATTTCTTTTTTCTATTCATAAAATATCCTGAGATTGATGCCAGTGAACTCTTGCACCCCTGTCCCCCACTTTGAGGGCTGGGGGATCCCAAAGTCTTTTTTCAGGCTAGACTTCAGTTTATCATTATCCTCTTGATTGGCTAGTGGCAACATTCTATTCTGTATTGGTTCTACTTTTTGTTTGGCCAGACATAACCCTGTTGTTTGTAAATAAACTTTGATGTTCATCAGATGCCAATATAACTGGGCATCTATTGGTTTTGCTCTATATTATTGTCGTTCCAATTCAAGAAATGCTGTATATGACTATTTTTCTGAACTTTATTTTATATTATCGGTGAAGAAGTGCTGTATATGACTATATTGTCTGTGTTTTATTCACTGAATAATGCTATGCCTTGAGGCATCACTCATTTTTGTTTATCAATATATCTTGTCTTCTTTCTGCTGACTTTCCAACTTACAAATCGGCACTCTTTTATTTGTATCAGATTTGTCTCATGTTTTCTCTTCTGTTCGGAGGGACCTCAATTTCATTGATCACACCAGCGACCTTGGATGGAAAGAGTAATTAATGATAATTACTGCTAATTCTAGCTTTTTCATTGTGCTACTGTGATACTTTCTGCATTTAACTCTAGATCATATATTTATATATTTATTTACCCATGCAGAAAGGACAGGTTCCAGCCTATCGTAGTTGACCCAGGACTATATTTAGCCAGGAGAAGTCAAATTTTTCTAGCTACGCAGAAGCGGGATACACCTGATGCATTCAATCTTTTCACAGGCAAATCTATTTTTTCATTCACTGTCCAAGCTACTCAATCTATGACTTTGACAAATGAATGTTGAATGCTTTCCTTTCCTTGCAGGTTCACCATGGGTCATCTTGAGCCGATCCTTCCTGGAGTATTGCATATTTGGCTGGGATAATTTACCTCGAACGCTCCTGATGTATTTTACAAATGTCAAGTTATCCCAAGAAGGTTACTTTCATTCGGTCGTTTGCAATGCACCAGAATTCAAGAACACAACAGTAAATGGTGACTTACGGTACATGATCTGGGACAATCCTCCGAAGATGGAGCCACTTTTCCTTAATGTATCTGTTTATGATCAAATGGTAGAAAGTGGTGCTGCTTTTGCTAGACAGTTTGAAGTAGGTGACCGGGTTTTGGACATGATCGATAAAAAGATACTTAAGCGTGGGCGTAATCAAGCTGTGCCAGGAGCATGGTGCTCGGGCAGGAGGAGCTGGTGGGTGGATCCATGCTCACAATGGGGGGATGATGTCACTATTCTGAAGCCAGGCCCTCAGGCTAAGAAGCTCGAGGAGTCTGTTTCGAGCCTTCTTGACGATTGGAGCTCACACACAAATCAGTGCCTTATTACCAGTGAAGAGACAGAAGACTAGAAAGATTTAAGAAACCTGTGCATTGTCGTGCACGCTGATTCGTGGACCAAGTTTCTATTTACTGAAAACACATTCTTTGGTCACGATGTAATTCAATTTTTGAGAGGGGTTGATGGGACTCCTTTTGCGGTGGTCTTTGCGAGTGTATCAGCAGAGTTGAAGCAAGGAAAGGAGTATATTGGAGATTTAGGGGCATAATATTTGTGGTGGATCCTCTAATGTCTTCAATCCATTTGATTGATAATGTGAGAGCTTGATTGATAATATTTGTGGGGTATTATCATGTTTTATGTACTGTATGTTTCTTCACCCTCTAGACAGTTAGAACAAAACGTTAATTCTTTATACCATGTTGTCATTTCCCACGCTTTTACTCTTTTCCCTTGCATCTCTTAAAATCATGGATGCATTTTTCTTTGGTCTTGATTATTATGAAAGAAATTATTTATATGAATACGGAGAGAATCACGGATTCTACACAATGATTTTACATTCGTGGTGGCCTTACAAGTTTGACCACCAAATAACTCCAATGAAAATATTCAAGTCCAGTAAGTTTGGATAGAACTATTAGTACTATTCTGGGAATTGAACATTCTCAGACCATTGCCATTGCTAGTTGAATCTTCATTTTTAGCTGTTAGTTGATCAAATTTTAAAATCTGTGGCATCCAAGATCATACTACGAGGCTACTTGTGTCCTTCATTTTTGTCTATGTTCTCTTGTTAGCAGGTGGTGCCAAGTTTGAGTTGTGATACCAGATCTAAGGAAATGACACCAAGCATGTATGACCGAATGGGGATATATATATATATATATTTTAAGTGGGTATGAGAACGTGTATTATAGGATTTTATCTAAATTTTATTCATTGACATTCTTATTACTACTACCATGTATCTATTCCAATTTATATTCAAATTCTTTTTATCTGATAAAACTTTTTTCCTTTGTGAATCAAACTAATAATTTATAGAAATTATATAAAATTTAATTAAATGATTGACAATACTTGACAGATCTTAAGGATTCCAAGCGAAGAAACAAAGGGTAATAAGTCTTGTAATTTTTATTTGGGTTTAAATATATTTTTAGTTCTTGTAATTTAATATTTTTAGTTTTTCATTCTTATTAAATTATTTTTTTTGTTTTTATTTCTTGTAAATTATATATATTTTGTTTCTAGTCCTTAAAAACACTTTAGATAGCATTTTTTTTACGGTTGAAAGTGTTGTCTAAAGCCTCTTACGAACTAAAAACATAATAAACAAAGGACAATTCATCGAGTATATAACTACTAGGGTGTTTGGTATGGGAGAACATAGAAAAATGCACAAATAGGGAAGCATAATAACTTTGGGGAATTAAAAAATGGTAGGGGGGCTATACAACAATAAGGTAGTAATTATTGTTGTAACAGACATGCACGGAGTGGGGCATTGGATAGCCTTTGTTAGAGGGTAGATTAGGGGGCGGGGACGGCAGATGGCAATGGCAGGAGATGAAAGTAAATTAACGAAAATCTCTAATAGATGTTTGGGAACTACCAGGGCTACCCAGCATTTTTTGTTGGTACACCTAATATAACGTGTGAAATGTCGGTTTTGTCTTTTCGTAAGTCTAATACGGATTGTTGTATATATAATTTTTTAAAAAAATATAATTTTGGAATTAATTTAAAATTAATAATTCAAGTAGGAATCGATCATGTGACTTTTACATTATTGATGTAACATTCTAATCAACTAAGCTAATAAATCAATTGTGTTATAAAATAATTAATGTCACTACATATAATACTAAAATTTTTAATGTATATTTAATGCACATGTAAATTTATATAATAAATTGTGATAATTAATTTTTATCTAATAATTAATTTTTTTACATATATAAATTGTAAATAAAAATCATAGGTTTAATAAAAATTTACATATGTAAAAAAAAATACCAAATTTATTTATTTATCAATTGTTGTAATAAACATTTAAATACATCATTCAATTAAATATCAAATTTATTTAACTATTAATTACTGTAATAAACATCTAAATACAATATCCAGTTAAATATCAAATTTATTTAATTATCAAATTTTGTAAATAAAATAATGTATAAAAAAATTATAATTTTAAAAAAATTCAAACATACGAATTAACAATCTGTATGGTTTATACGGATTGACAATCCGTATGTTTTAAATTTTTTAATATGCATTTCTTTTTTTCTGACGATGAAAAACTATCACTTCATCGTATAGCTGTAAACAACGCACGTGCACCACCAACGACAACAAGTATTCACAAAAAAAACACTAACGGAAACAAATTACATTAGGGGAGTGCGGTTTTACAAAAAAAGACGCTGCAAAAATAAAAAAAAACTAATATATTATTTGTAACCAAGGGTATTTTTGGTATTTTGGAAAACTGCTGGGTGTATCAGTAAAAATTAAACAACTATAATATAATTTTTTATTTTGATATAAAATATAAGTTTTAATGGGTTGGATTGTTAAATTATATTTACATATTAAAATTATTTTCATATTTTATTAATTTATTTGTTTCTAGGTATTAAAATGCATATGAAATAATAAAGTTAATAAATAATTTAATAGACAATGGAATTTTATATAAATGAAAGGTTCCATTGCGTCACGTTATACCTTTGTTAATTGGTTAACACGATCTCAACTACATGGAACTGGAAGGACTAATTAGTAGAATAGTCATAATTTGTGGACAAAGTGAAAATTTCAAAGCATGGTGCAAATTTCTAAAATGAAAAAAAAAGTATAAAAAATATTTATCTTAAAGTAGTACTACACAATATTTGTCAGAAAATTATATTTACCCTACAAGAATAAAACTTTTTGAGAATTAAAATGTTAATATTTTCATTTTTTTTCTTGTTGTCTTGTTGCGTAATCCGATCTAACCTGAAATTTAGCTAAATTTAACAGTGAAACAAGCCAGTTCACAATGGGTGAAGCTCGGTTAGTTGGACTTTAGGTTTTAGTTTAACCAAACTTGAAAAATGAAAATGGATCAATGATTTGGACATTAATCCTTGAATTTAGACATTTAATCAATGTATTAGTCACAAGATTCTTTTTACTTCGCAAAATGTCAAATTAAAAATTTAAATAACAAAAGAAGGTGAATGCAACCTGCAAAATATTTGATCTAGGATAATAAATTTCAAGGCTTGCAATTAAATTAGCTATTGACCCGCAATGAGCTTAAGTTAGCTACACAGTTTTGCTGCATCTTTTTTTTTTTTTTAAAGAGAGTTTTGCTACATCTATCCTCTGGCTCCTCACTCATATTTTGATTTGACTAATTAGCATAGATGAAACTCTTGAAGCTTTGAAAAATTCATGGTATTCAGTTTTGCCCCTCAAGCACCACTTACAATGCTTTTGTAGTGGATTACTGCTGAGGATATGCAATGCATTTAGTATGGACGATCACTGAGAACCAAACAGGAGATATAAGGTTGGTTGGATGGTTAAGATAGAAGGAAAGAGGGAAAAGCTCATGGGTTCAATCATCTCTGCTAACAAAAACTAATAATTAATATTTTCCGATAAAAAAAAGAAGAATCAAACGATGTGGGAATGGTAAAAACTATTAAGAATATGATATGACATTATAATACTACTTCATCTGATAAAGACTCAACCAAAGAAGGCTTACTCATTTTTTCCATAGAATGAGTAGTAAGTTAGAATGTGGGTAGGGCATACTCAAGTAACTCAACCAACCTCCTCATCAAAAGTTCAGTAAATTGATAGACTGATGAAATAGGTTGAGAAAGAGGAATATAAGTAAGGTCAATTACAGAAGCAAACTAAATTTGGAAATGTGGTATATGGATAATCTTAAGACTAGAGAAGTGTATGTGTGGCAAATGTTAACCGTGTAATCTAGGAAGTATACATGATTTAGTTTTAGATGGAACACGGTAGAACAGTGACATTCATGACTTCAACTCTACAAGGGGTCACCAAAGTAAGTGCTGCCAACTGATCAAAGGTGGGTTCTGCTTTTTGTTGATCATACTTCAGATTCAAAATATAGCTAAATATACATAAAGCAGAACCCACCTTTGATTTATCTTACATGTATGACTTCAACTCTACAAGGGATTACCAAAGTATATGTTTTAATTTCCTTTGTTGAAATACTTCACAAATTTATTTTATCTGGTTCAAGATTCACTAAAAAGGAGGTTCATATAATCAAATTTAGTCTCTGCCTCTGACCAATTGAAATCTAGAGTCTAACGATTTAAGAACTATCATTTTCCATCTAATTAGTGACAGATCTGGGTTCTTAATGGCTCAACCAGGACTTTGTGCCTGTGAGCATTCCCCCGATTTTATATCTTTGTGCATTATATTTATACCTTTGAGATGGTTCCTGAATCTATATCTATTCCAAAATATTGATCATTTTCATGCAATCTCATTACTTTATGATCTTTTTTTTTTTTTTTAAACTAAACTACATTTTCTGAAACCAGTTGACAGTTAATCATAGTTATAAACAAAAAAAAAATGCATTGCCTCTGCTCACTGCTATACTAAACATAATTATAAATAAATAATCATAACACCAATGAATTTGTAAAAATGTAAATGAATTCACTGCTATACTGTGCACAAACACATTCAATTCTTGTCTAAGTTCCACTTCATGAAAGATCAAATGCACAATTACAAACAACAAAATTGTATTGTCTCTTACGCAGATTCAACTTTGTAAACACTAGGTACGCTCTTTAAACTAACAGAAGCACACGCAATTCAAGTAAGTTCCATTTCATAAGGTTCAAGATTCGCAGTAACATAAGCACATTCAATTCGTGTTTAAGTTCCATTTCATAAAAGATCAAACACACCAATATTTTTTTAACTTCAAATGAACTCACCAAGCTCAATGTCATTTTTGCAAGTAGGGAATAATAAATTTTTGCAAGACTAGAAAAGCATATGTGTTGTAAATGTTAACCGTGTAATCTAGGAAGCATGCATGATTTAATTTTAGATGGAACACTGTAACAGCAACATGTATGACTTCAACTCTAAAAGGGGGCACCAAAGTAAGTGTGCCATCTGATCAATGGTGGTTGCTGCTTTTTGTTGATCATACTTCAGATTCACAATAGCTAACTATACATAATTTGATCTGTTTTAATTTCATTTAATGAAATACTTTACAAAATCATTTTAATCTGGCTCAAGATTCACTAAAAGGCAGGTTCATATAATCAAATTTAGTCTCTGCATCTTGATCAATTGAAATCTAGAGCAATTTAAAAACTTTCATTTTCCATGTAAGCAATCACAGATCTGTATCCGTTCTTCAATTTTTTTTTTTATCCATTATACCATTAAGCTGGTTCCTGAATCTATATATATTCCATAATCTTGTTCATTTTATATAATCCCATTACTTTATGATCATTCCTTAAATAAACTGCATTGTCTTAAATAAAATTTAGGTTGTCAACTGATCATAATTATGAACAACAACATTGCGTTGTGTCTTACTGCTATACTAATCAAAATTACAAACAACTAATCATAACAACAATGAACTTCTAAATTTGCAAATGAATTCACTGCTATACTGTAACAGAATCATATTCATTTCACGTCTAAGTTCCAATTCACAAAAGATCAAATGCACCATTACAAACAACAAAATTGCATTGCCTCTCATGCAGATTAAACTTTGTAAAAACAACGTACGCTTTGTAAACTCACAGAAGCACATGCAATTAATTCAAGTGTAATAAGTTCCATTTCAAAAAGTTCGATATCCAATAACAGAAGCACATTTAATTCATGTCCAAGTTCCATTTCATAAAAAGATCAAACGCACCAGTACTGTTCTACTCCAAATGAATTAACCAAACTACAAAGCTCGATGCCCCTTTTTATGGCAAGAAAACACTACTGCAAAGAACGCAGACATTTAAACCGGGAAGATCAAAATTCAAGACCAAACTAAAACGTCAAGAACATCATCAATTGAATATCCATATCCCCTAATGAAAAGCAGAGAAGTGGTAATGATGCGGAGAATTTTCCTCACCCTCGCGGTGGCGATGATCTTCAAACCCAGAAGAAGACTCTTGATCACCACCATCTTGTTCTTCCTCAACCGAAACCCGATACGAATCATTCTTCTTCGCTCGGTGTGTAGGGTGTCGTTTCCCATGGTGAGTACCCGAAAGCATGTGATTGACGCCATGAACCACGAGCCAGTCACCGCGGTACATCTCAGGAAATGTCACGTGCACGCCATTGAGCAAGAGAGTGTTGGTGTTGGTGACATTGATAGCGAACCCTCTTTCATAAGTCCCAATCAAGGTTCCGTCTTGGAGAGCCGCAAGGTCACGCCACGCGATCTTGCAGGGGACGAGGTGGCGGTGGAGGAGCGGCACGAGCTCGGTGAGGTTGAGGTGGGTGATGGCGTTGTCCGGTGGCGCGAAGAGGGTGAGTTCGCGGCCGGTGCAGGGGGCAGGGAACTGGAGATTGAGGACGGCGGCGACGACGGAGAAGTTGCGGGAGTGGAGGAGGTGGGAGGCGTGGGAGAGGGGGGTTTTGAGGGGAGGGGGACACGTGGCTGGGTTTGGAGGGGGAGTAGGGTTTTGGTGTTGGAAGTGGAAGTGGGGGTTGAAGAAAGTGTGTGCGGAAAAAATGGTGAGGTTGGGGTGTTGGAAAATTGGGGTTGTGTTGAGGGAGACATTGTTGATTGAGATTGAATGGGGGTTGGTGGTGGTGACGGTGAGGGAGTGGGAAGGGAGGAGGGTGGGGATGCTGGCGCCGAAGGGGAGGGAGGTGAGGGAGTGGAGGGAGAAGGCGTGGGGGAGGAGGTGGTAGCGGAGGAGGTGGAGGGAGGGGTGGTGGTGGTGGTGCTCGAAGGCCGCGTCGGAGGGGGCGAAGATAGTGAGAGAGTGGTGGCTTTGGAGCGTTTGTGAGGCCAGCTCCAGCTGTAGGGCCATGCATTCGTAGCCCGCCGCGGAGAGGATGTTGGCTGCTTCAAGGAGGGGCGAGGCAGCGGTGACGGAGAGGAGGAGGAGGAGAGAGAAAGAGAGGATGAGGAATGTAGTGGTGGTGGTGGAAGCCATTGCTTGTGTGTGCTATTGCAAAGGGAGAAGGAGGAGGAAGGGTTAGTTTTAGTTTTGTATTTGGCGGGAAATGTTGTTAGTTAGTTAGGAGGTTGGGATTTAATACCGTTTGGATCAAATCTACGGAGGGACTATGGTCTATGACTATGGATGGGGGTGTAAGAATGGCTCGTTTTGCGCATTTGGGCCACGCGATTCCGCGTTAACATTAACAACACAGGAGTTGCTTTTGGCACCTACCATGGAGCTGACCCTTTCTTTATTCAAACTATTATTTCCACGGAATCATGATTTTATTGAATAAAATGTAAAAAGGAATCATAATTTTGTTGCATAACCAATTTCACACCCCTTTATCACAGCAAAATCATAATTTCATTGCATACATGTATAATAGAATCATGATTTCATTGTATTTTTTCACCCCAAACATAACAATGGAATTAAAATTCTGTTGTTAACTTTTTTGGCATCCCCCTTTAACACAATAGAATCATAATTTTATTGTCATAAAAAATGTTAAACAATGGAATTTTGATTCCCTTGTGATAAAAAGAACACACACACACAACATAATCGTAATTGTGATTTCGTTGTAGTGTTCAAAACCCACAAAAAAGAGTAACAAAATAGTGATTTGGTGTAAATTTCTCTGCAACAGAATCATAATTTTGTTATTCTATTATTTTTAAAGCAAAAAAAATAGTTGATGAAGTAGAAGAAAAGGTTAGGGATGGGAACAGTTGTTACGACTGGCGGAGAGGAAGACGAGAAATAGAGAATGGGGGAGGGGGAAGAGAGAGGGCTGGAAAAATTTTAAGTAGGGGATAAAATTGGGACTTCATTCCTTGGTGGAGCCAAGAGCAAAAATGGATAGAGACCAATAGTAGTTCCCTAACAACACTAATCAGATCACCATCATGTAATATGGTTAATTACTTGGAAAAAGAAATATGGTTAATTATTTGTTTAGTTACTATTTTACAAAAAATATTATTGTTTAGTCTCACTACTTAAAACCAACACATTTTAGTTCGTGCCTTTTAATCCTTGCGATAGAGACTTAAAAGGATTAAACTAATATGTGTAGGAACTATATAAAAAAAATTAAAAAGGATATATGCAAGAACTAAAATAGAATGTTTTTAAATATAAAAATTAAAATTTTTTTCTATAAAAAAAGAAAAAAAATAATGTGACCTTAAATTTAATTATTATTTTCAATGCAAACATGCATAAAAAGAAGGAGCATATAGAGACCGATAAAAAAGAAAAAAAGGAGTATATAGACATTGATAAATGTTAATTTTAATTTTCACATTCTTTTTGGTTATATTCATTTTACTCATGAAAATACTTAACTTACATCAATAAATGTACTTTTTCTTTCATTTCATCACATTGTCATATATTTTATTTTCTCTCTTTCTTTATTTGTTTCACTCTATCACTCTTCTTTTCATCCATACAGAAACAAAATGAATCACATTGAATAATTCAAAATTATGATTTTTGTTTTAGTTTTCTTACAAGAAAAAATATTGATACCACACTTGAGAACTAGATGAAAAGGTTAGTGATAAGATATATGGTTGATTGCCACAAATTTTCTTGATAAAATTATATTCAATTATTTGTCCAACAACCAATGGAAGCTCTCCCAAAATGAAAACTTGAATTTCTATTTCAACTAGCACAATATGTGTGACTCCGTACAGGTAATTCAACTGCTTTTACACGTTTTATAGCAAGTAAATAATATAATAAATATTCAATTTACTAAGAGTACGTTTGGATAAATAATTTTAACCAAGGGAAATAATTTATCAGAGAATTTAAATTTCTTTAATCTAAAATTCATTGTTCGAATGTTTTTTTATGAAAAATTTAAATTTTTGGAATTTTAAAACAAAATTTTAGACAACTAAAAATGTAAACTTTTAATTTCCTTCTAAAAAATGAGAAATTGAAATTCTCTTCTTGATAGAAGAACCTTTGAAAATGTTTATGTATTTTCTTTATAACCTTCATCCTCTCTTTCGCCTGAAAGTTCCCGAAATCCTGTTCTCGAACTTGTGATTCTTCCCTCACGTCGATAATCATCTTTTTCAAGATGTACCGTCTAAGCTCGCGGAGAGTCGATCGGATGTGGGCATAAAGGGACACGTAGAACTGCATCCGCTAGTCAGAGGAGCAGCCATCACTACCCATCACGCGACGGAGGTGCTCGTTGGTGCGAAGGGTCTGGACCATGTCTTGCATCATTGACAGAATGTTGTGGTCAGTTGTGGTGGTGTATGTCGTCGTTTCTCGGTTCCCTTGCGACTGCCATGCCGCATCATTATTCTTCTCTTTTGAAGCACATTAATCATATCTTCCCTTCTCTTTGTATTCATTTTCTTTCACTCTCACAATTTTAATTTTTTTATCCAAACACAAAATTTTGAAAATAAAAGAATTTCACTTGAAGTATTTAAAATTTTTAAAATTTAAAATTTCCCAGAATTTTAAATTCTCTCATCCAATCACACTCTAAGATCATTGTTGTGAAAGAAATCAATGTTTAAAGAAATAAATATTTATGTGGTGAGTATATTGTTTATAAAAGTTTAGAACATTTTTGTGATCAGGAAGAATATATTATGATGAAAACTTTTAGATAGGAGCAAATAGATGCAAATTTGTACATTGAAAAATATGATACCATGTAAAATAGGAGTGGAAATAGATGTAGTTCAAATTTAGTATATTACAATCAACAACAAAAACAAACATGATAAACTGTTTTGTATATAATAATATGATATTATATGAAATTGATCTAATGAAGACATGTAAATGGATCAAAGTAATTTTTTTAATTTAGAAAAATAATAATTAAAAGACAAGATATTATATTATTATAAATAAAAAAAATTGTGTGTCAAATAAAATGAATAAATAAAATTAATATTAAGTTTAAAAATAAAATAAATAAAAAGAATAAACAAAAATATAAAAAGAAAGAAAATAACTAAAAATAAAATAAGAAATAAAAAAGAAAAAGGAGAAAAAGAAAAAGAAATAAAATAACGTAAAAAAGAAAGAAAAAGCAAAAGAAAGAAAAAATTGTATAAAAAAGGAAGAAAAAACATAAAAGAAAAAAATCTGAAAAACCAGAAAGAAAAAATATAGTAGAATAAATAATAAAACAGATAGATGGTAGTAAAAGTAATAGTAATAGAATAGACAAATTAGAACAAAAAGAAAAGGTTGAATAGAATGAGAAAGAGTTTTTGGAAGGAACCCAAAGTTGACATGTGTTCAATGAGAATCTTCTTTAATTAATAGTAATAGATAAATTAAATATAATTTCAAAAAATTCATAATAATTTTTTATTTTCAATACAAAAATTTCAGTATGATAATATACATATTTATATTTATGATATTATTATAAATAAATTCATTTGTGTGTCAAATAAAATGAATAATAATTTCAGAAAATAAAATAAAAAATAAACAAAAATATATAAAAAGAAAATAAGAAATAAAAAAGTAAAAGGGAAAAACAGGAAAAAAATAAAGTAAAAAGGAAAGAAAAGGAAAAAGAAAGAAAAAAAATAAAAACATAAAAGAAAAAATCTGAAAAAGAAGAAAGAAAAAAATAGATAAATAGTAGTAATAGTAATATAATAGACAAATTAGAACAAAAAGAAAAAATTGAATAGAAAGAGAAAAGGTAAGAGAGAGAGAGTTTTTGAAGAGAAATGTTTTAACCCAAAGTTGACATGTGTCCGATGAGAACCTTCTTTAATTAATACTTTAATAGTAATAGATACTAGATAAAAATAAATAAATTAATAATAATAGATTTAACTTGCTTCAAAATTATAAAGTGTAAGTATTTTTTGTGTTTTTATTTTTTTAAATGACATTTTTTTAGATAAAAACATAATTAAAATAAAAATACAATTAATCCACAAATATCTCATATAACCACTAAAACATCTAATATTATTATTGAGATAATTATTCAAATATCTAAAATACATAGATATCATTCAAAAATCTTCTCTAAAACAACACATACCATAGTTTCAAAATAAAATTCAATATATTCTCTTTCCCACAAAATTTCAATTCACTCTTCCCAAACCTTCAAAGGAGATTTGTCTGAACAACAAAGTCTTCTTCCAAATCTCGAATGCGTAAACTCACGAACCAAAAAAAAAAAAAAAAAAAACAATTAATCTCCTCTACTAGCAACTTGAAGATTCCGTGTACCACCTCTGCCATTTCCTTTGCCGCTTCTAAAGGCAAGGCATCCCGTGATTAATCACATGTTTGATTATAAGGTTCCAAATAAGATGAACCAGTTTGGTTATAAGGTTCCAAATATATATATATATATATATATATATATATATATATATATATATATATATATATATATATATATATATATATATATATATATCTTTTTTTCTCATAAAATCATATCTTAGAAATTAAAAAAAAAACAAAAATTATATTTTAACCAATTAAAAAATCAAATTATGAAGAAAAATACATAATTGAAATTACGATGTTATAAACAATTACAACATTTAATTCTAAATTTCATCATCAGCTTCTAAAATGACAAGATGAAATTATAGTTATCCAACTTATTATATTACTCTTTAGTAAAAAATATTATTATATTTTAAAGTGACTCAGGGATTAAGTGAATTGGATTGAAATACTATCAGTATTGTGAAACTTTAAAATTTTTAGCTTTATTCAATTCAACTCAGACAGTTGAATTGAGTAACTGACACCCCTAATTTATATATTAAATTTCTCATTAAACATTTACAATTAATTCCCACTAACTATAAGTCTTTACTTCCCATCAGAAAATGATTTTTTTTACGTCCCACTAATAAATCATTTAATGAGTCCTACCAAACGTTACAATGGTTTAAGAAGAAGAAAAATTATGAAACAAAAACAGACTTGGAAATTACCAAAAGACATTTTAACTAATTACATAAAAAAAATAAATACAAAAATTCATGAAAAATTATGCAATAGAGCTCAATTGATTCACACCTTTAAATTTCTCTCCTCTCTCATTTTTGTCTACCAAACAATTTTTTTTTTAATTTTCCATATAGTTCTTTCTTTTATATTGCTGGTAGCCTGTCACGGTAAAAAAAAACATTATCAACTTTTAGCAAAAATTTAATAGTATTAATTGCTACGGACTCAGTTACAAATTTAGGAAATATGAAGACTAAACTAAAATTTTAGTGAAATCATAAGGATTTACTCATTAATTTAACTTATATTTGAAATTAATGGAACAAATATCATTAAATCAACATATTGATTTACTTTATTTTCCCATGAATCAAAAATAAAATAAAATAAAATAAAACCAAACATATTGACAATTCCTTACATAAAATAGTGTGCAAATTTTGCACATTACCTAAAGGAAGTTACACCGCATAATTCATAAAAAAAAAAGTTACACTGTCATAACTTATGTATGCCTTTTAGAAGTTACCATCTTGTAAAATCTTTATGTATGTTTATGTGAGACTTAATTATTAATTTTATCCTTAAATTATTTTAAATAGTTTAATTTGGTTCTTAAATTTTAAAAAGATTTAATTTAATTCTTAAATTTTCAAAAATAAATTAATTTGATCTTCAATTTTTAAAAAAATTTAATTTGATTTTAAAATTCTTGAAGTTGAATCAATTTATTTTTCAAATTCTTAAAAATGATCAATTTGGTTATCAAATTCTTAAGAATTTGAAGGCCAAATTAAAACATTTAAAATAATTTAGAGACTAAATTGATTCATTTTAAAATTTGAGGATGAAATTGAACCTTGACAATTGATAATATTAAACTCTTACTTAAATGCCTAAATTTCTAAATTAATGGATGTGAAATTTATAAATAGTTGGTATGTCTTTTAACCAATTCCATGAATCTCTAGTAAAGTAAAGAGTTGGAAAGGAAATTAAGACTTTGAGTCTTTGAAATTTTCCGATCCAACACGAGTCTTTGAATTGATTTTATTTAATTTTTATTTTTTACAAAAGTTGTTAAACTTTAGGTATATAAATTGTTTTTTTTTCTTTTTATATATATGTGATATGTCTCATATCATCAAGTGTATGGGCCCCGTGCAGTGGTTGCCTTTCTACCTCTCTCCGTATTGCATTCATCCCCACCTTTTATAGATTCAGTCTCTCTCTTCTATGTAATTTCCAGATCTGATGGTGCCTGTGGAACTGTTGGATTAAGTGACGTGTGATTATTTTAACTTAATTAAAATTTTTAAATTCGACTTCTTGATATGCTAATAGATTAAATATTTGGAGGAAAATTTTTATCATTTATAATAATCTTTTCTAATTCGAATATGATTGTTTCTTGTATAAAATAAATGTGGTATAAAAAAAACATATGCCCCCTTTCCTCTTTCCATGAATCATCCAAAGTTCCACTCTAGTTAGAACACAACACAATCCTAAATAAACACCATCACCATGCTGGTTCAATCTCTATGTCAGGGTTTATTGGACTGAGAATACAAAATGGAGGGGTGTCGTCCTTTAAGCGGAATGAATAGGGTACTCGACTGATGGGTGCATAAGAAGAATTTTTGCCGAACTAATTATTGTTCCCTATTGACTTGGAAATTTCCAAGCTTTCTATACAAGTCATTTTTGTAATCAATGGTCATTACCAAAAAAGACATTGTCCAAGACAACCACATGAGTCTTTGAATATAATAAAATTATTTACACAAATTATTAAACTTAAAACACTTGACGGATATGTACAAAAGAATCCTTGCAAAACAAATTATTCCTTGTTGACTTGGAAATTTCGAAGCAAGTGTATACAGCCCATTTTTGTAATCAATCATCTTAATTAACATGATAAATATTTCAGGGATAATTATTCGTACAAAGTACAATATTAACATTATCTTTCTAAATGACAATAGACTCAATTTTTTTTTTTTAATGTAGAATCCTCTAGTTGTTCGTATTATTCTCTCAACCAGCAAGAACAACGATCGTTATTTTATTAATTAAATGCGAGTGACATTTTGTCACCATCGATTCATATATTACAAAGTCAAGTCATTCTACAAATTTTTAATGATTCCAATCAAAACGGCAAGTCACCGTCATTCTTAGCTGGAGTGGTTTGAACACAGGACATAGGGAAGGATTAGATAGTAAAAGATGGAAAACAACAATGGTCTGTTTGGTAAAGGGAGAAAATAGAGAGGTAAAAGGAAGGAAAAAGTGGAAATTAAAAAAGATATAAGAAATAAAATATGTTTGATAAAGGAGGAATAGGAGGAGTGAGAAATATAAAAAAAAAGCGTGGTAGTTAAAAACTAAACCGTCACATGTAATATTGGTGGCAGTCAAAATTGCAGAAAAAAATGAAATTTAGTGGCAGCTTCAGACATTGAATGAAGATTTAAAACCGCCAAAAGAAACATATATAAATGATTTTAAAAAACAATTGATTTTCACATATTACAATTGATTGTTTCATTTGTTTGTCACAAAAAATTTATTAACAATGGATTTTTTTTTTATTGTTTCTTCTTTTTTTATTCCTGTTTCTCTTGAAATGAACACCCATATTTCAACTCTGCATTTCTCTTTCCTATTTTTATTGATTTTATTTCTCACTTGTTTTGTTTTTCTTTCTACTTAACACACTTAAATTATCTATTCTTTTCTTTATTTAAACTCTTCAAAAAGAGAAGGAACAAAGAAATGTGAAACCTACATACTTAGGGGTGTTTGGTTTGGTTGTTTTTTGTTTTCATTTTCACTGAAAACAGAAAATGGTGATGAAAATATGTTTGATTGGATTTCTGAAAACATTTTCAATGAAAATAAAAACAGGAAACAACCAAAAAATAAAAATAATAAAATCTCGTTTTAATTGTTTTCAGTTGAAAACAGAAACCTCATTTCGGGTAAACTAAAATTGTGGTGGCAATGAATATAATTTTAAGCAAATATAAAAATACAAAAAGACAAGAAGCTAATATAACATACATTTTCAGTATTTTTATTTCATGAAAACAGAAAACAAGAAGTCAAACTAAACATGTTTTCAGAATTCTAATCTTTTGAAAATAAAAACAGTTTTCAGAAAATGAAAACAGAAAATGAATGCAAACCAAACACACCCTTAATAATACCTCTGAATTTGAAAACAAAAGAAAGAAAAATTGGGTTGAATAATAAAAAATCCAAAAACCCTTATTTTATGTATACTCACCTTTTTCTTTATATATATATATATATATATATATTATATTACACATTTGACCTTTAACAACATTTCTTTTTACCTAAAAACTTGATAAAAATGTTATTAAAAACATTAGACAATATTTAAAAAATATCATCAAATATAAATAAATGTTATTAATATATTTTTGTAATATTTTATCAAATATTTATATATGCTCATGTTGCATAAAATGATATATATAATCATTTATGATATATATATATATATATATATATATATATATATATATATATATATATAATCATCACTATATATATAGATTTTTGTAAGGTTTGGACAAGAAAATTTATAATCAATCATTCAATGATATAATGAATATTAAAATTTAATTAATATTTTTTGTTGTGTTGAATATTTCTTTGTTTCGTTCATAGGTAGAAAAGATTCCTCCCTCATAATATTAATCATAATAATAATTAGGTCATGATCACAACGCTCGCGGACATCATATAAAGCAAGAGTAATAATATAATATATAGATATTTGTATATATCACAAATATTCCATTAATATTTTCTTATCACGGAATATTACTTAGAATACTTTTATTTCTCTCTTCTTTCACTATTAAGTTTAAACCTTAACTAACTTAGAAAGTTGATCAATATTTTTTTTAAAAATAAGACCTTAAAAAAATAGGTTAGGAAGAACTAGAACTATGGTCCTTGAAGTAAAAAAAATACACTATTTTACTATTACATCCAATTACTCATTTAAATATTTTGTGTAAAATATAATATCAATATAAGTCTTATGAGAAAATAGTTAAAAATTCAAATTTTATTCTTTTATAATTTATTATATTTTTATAATATTATATATTATTTTTTAAAATATAATATATAAGATTAAGTTCTATTTTCACATAAATTAGAATATATATTTATATAAGTTTTACTTTTATTTTATATATTATATTTATCTTTTAAAATAATACTTGTGATTTAATGATAATATTTTTTTATAATTTAATTCTTTTAAAAAAATTATACCTGATTAAATAAAGTTAAATATAAATAAAAAAATATTATTATAATAAATAACAAGAATATCTTAATACAGATAAAAAATACTATCATTAAATCACATATATAAATATTAAAAAAATAATAAAATATTGTCATTTTATGAAATTATAATTTATTTAAAAAATATACATTAAAGATAAAATTTATATTATATATTTACTTTATAAAATAAGTTATCAATGGTGTGATAAAAATACATAAGATTATAAAAATATAATATATATAATAAAAATAAATCTCATATAAGTATACATATTCTAATTTATGTGAAAACAAAATTTAATCTTATATATTATGTTTTAAAAGATAATATATAATATTATAAAAATATAATAAATTAATAAAAATTAAATTTTGAATTATTTTTATATAAAATTTATATTAATATTATATTTTGTATTAAATATTCAAATAAACACTTAAATACAGTGATAAAAAAAATTGTGCATCTTACTTCAAAGACCATGATAAAAATGTATACATCTTACTTCAAAGATCATGGTTCTAATTTCCCATTTAGTGTAATAGGGGGGTAAATTTTGCCATTAAACCTATCATAAATAAGATTTGTTGTCAATGGATGATTTTCCACAAATAAAAGAATCTAGGCTACGAGGGGATGTCAGGGAAACTACGCTCACAGGCAGACACACAAAATCACATCAGTCATTTTACGACGATATGTTAAAATTAATTAAAGTAATTGACTCAAAAAATGGCTATTAATTTTTCAACTTTCATGAAGTTCTTTGAGTTACATAGATACTTAGAGCCTTATTGGGAGCGAAAGCATCGAGAGTTAGCTTACATGCTTGATTGGATATATATGCATAACAATATAATGGATTTGAAATATGGAGAAGACACTTCATATGAAATCATTAGTTTGAAGAGATTATTAATTTAAATGAATGTTCACCAATTGAGAATCACAAATGTATATATATATTAATTGAAAAACAGTCTCTTCATGACTCAACAGGAACAAGCATTAATTACGTGAACATCAATTTTCACGCCTACACACAACCAAAGAAACGAAACTTTTATGTTGTTGAAATGAAATAATTAATACTCAACATATATATCTAGAAGATGATTAATTACTTTGAGCATCTCTTCTTAAGATACTTGTGCCAAATGCCGTACAACAAAATAAGTCCAAAGACCCCAACCAAGACTCCGATGATGATGCCAAAGGTGGATGTGGAAGAAGATGAAGATGAATCATCAAATGTTGATGAAAAATAAGACGTTGGTGGTGGATATGTTGTTGGCAAAGGTGGTGTCCATTGGGGGACCGTTGGTTCCGAAGGAGTAGCCGGTGGAGGAAGATCATAATTTGACATTGCCGTGATATTTATATATGAAAGCTCAGTTCCGATCCAGTGTTATTCGATGAAACTCTCTATAAATTTTTCTCTATTCTTCAATTTTGAGTTGTATGACTCACAGAGGAAATATAGTTTTATAGGCACGATGAATGCAAGTATGAGGCTTGCAACTTTTTTTTATTCTTGACTCCTTTTAATAGTACACAACTTGTAGAGGTTGGTATGTATGTAACCGAAACGAAGTAATCAACCTTCCTCGAGGGAGATGTTCCAAACTATATTCTGTGTGTGCCATCTTGATTGGTCAATAAACAATTATATGGGTCACGATCAACGGATTTGAATTAGGCAGAAAAATCTTCAACCTTTAAGCAATTTAGTGAGAAAAATCAACAACCAATTATTTGGAATATAACTGGACAAGAAAGACATTTTTTAAGAGAAATATTAAAAATATACATTCAGACACACTTTTTTAAACATATTATTTCTTAGTGGTTGAAAAATTTATCAACAATGACAAAATTATGTCAATTTCACGTCATATTTAATAATTATCTCTCATAATTTTATAATTTTTAATAAATTTTGATTAATGTATTTAAAAGAGTATGTTAAAAAATGTATTCCTAACATAATTTCAAAACATGGAATCACATGGTATCATGAAATGATTGTTTAACCAAGTCAAGTTGATTATCATATCACCATGTAATCAACTCGATATGATCTAATCGGATTTGTGATTGAACGGGTAGTTAACCAAGTTTGGGTCACACATTTTTTTTTTAAATTACTCAAAACGATGTTGTTTTGTTGTTGCAATGTGATTGTTGATTTGTTTTTGATATTTCTTGCTTAAGTTGTTGTGTTTGGAGTGTTTATGTTTAATTGCTTAAGGTACTTGTCATTGTGATTTTGTTTATGAGTAATGATTTTTTGGACTTTTTTTTAAGACATGTATACTTTTTTTTTATATATATTTTTAATATAAATTGGATCATGGAGGTTAATTAGTGACTCATCAATTCGATCATTGACCTTAGTTACCTAGTGCATTGACTAGATTAATTTTTAAAATGGTATCATGAAATGATTGTTTAACCAAGTCAAGTTGATTATCATATCACCATGTAATCAACTCGATATGATCTAATCGGATTTGTGATTGAACGGGTAGTTAACCAAGTTTGGGTCACACATTTTTTTTTTAAATTACTCAAAACGATGTTGTTTTGTTGTTGCAATGTGATTGTTGATTTGTTTTTGATATTTCTTGCTTAAGTTGTTGTGTTTGGAGTGTTTATGTTTAATTGCTTAAGGTACTTGTCATTGTGATTTTGTTTATGAGTAATGATTTTTTGGACTTTTTTTTAAGACATGTATACTTTTTTTTTATATATATTTTTAATATAAATTGGATCATGGAGGTTAATTAGTGACTCATCAATTCGATCATTGACCTTAGTTACCTAGTGCATTGACTAGATTAATTTTTAAAACTATTATTCCTATACAACTCTTCTTTTTTTTAATTACATTGTAAGAGTTAAATATTTATCAATTTTATCATTAACTAAATTGTAACTAAACATAAACCACCCCTTGGTGATTTCAATTTTAATGAACTTAGAGGATACCTAAAGCTTGAATAATGTTTTCTATTATATTAGAATATCATTAGGATCACATGGAGTGATTTGTTTTAATATGATACCACGGAAGAAGAGCCTTAAATATATTGAGCTACCTTAAGTTAAAGGAAAAACCGTCAACATATGAATAATACTCCAATGGTTGGGTTTAGCAAAAATGATTAATTTTTCATAGATAAATTAAGGTTTGAATATTTGTTTCGAAAGATGTTAATATTAATTTAGTGTGAGAATAAGATTATGTTTGATAAAACTAGTTAAAAAGATAATTAGAAATAGTAAAAACTAATTGATAGTTGAAAATTGAATTTTTTTTTATTCGTGAAAAGTTATCTTATTGAATCATATACAAATGTTTGGTAAAATTATATGTTGAAATAGCTAAAAAATATAAAAATATATAAATGAACATGTTTATATAATGTTTTTATACATATTTTAATTTGATTTTGTTGATAAAAAAATATTTTGTAGTATTAGATTAATTTTAAACACTTGTAATTTTTTATTTATAAAATATCCAAAAAAAACTACATAAACTTATTATATATCACTATCAATATCATATATAATAAAAAGATAAAAATGAGAAAACTCTATCATAGGTAAAAAAAGAAAAAAAATGATAAGATTTTACCTTAAATAGAAAAGATTAAAAAGGAAACCTAGTAAAAGTTTAAGGACAAAACTAAAATAAATATAAGAAGTTAGAAGATAGAAGATAATATTCAGATGTATTATTCAGATCAAATTTAATATTAAATGCTTATAGTTATATGTATTATACGCATCAAATATCCTTCTTAGGAACAAAACTAGATTGGAAAAAATGGGGGAGGGACAACAAAAATTAAATTCTACCCCAACAAAATGTATTATACACATCAAATTTCATATAAAATGCTTATAGTTATATGTTTCAAAATATTAATTACTTAACATTTTCTTAAAAGACTAATTACAAATGTCAATCATCGATTTCACATATTATAAAGAACTTTCGTCAAATTGTAATAGAAATTAGGATTTAGATATCTTTTTGGTCTCTAAATTCGGATATTTTGCCTCTTTGGTTCACATAAATTTTTCTTTGTTATTTTAATCACTAAAACATTTTAGTGTTTTTTTAGTCCTTGATGTTATATAGGAAAAGGGATGGCAGATAGCATCTGCAGGTTTTTTAGTTCAACTTCATCACCTATGACCTACCACATGTAGTTGTTTGTGTGTCACTATCTATATGAACTTGTTATCAGTGGGAAGAATCCAAGGAGAACCTTCTAAGGTCCAATGTCTTGTAGGAAAGGGAAAGGCATCCCCTGATCTTCTAGTCCAGCTTAGTTATTTACCAAAAGCTAAAGTGTTTGTGTCATTGGGTATTTTACGGTGAAAATCGGATTAAAAGAATTTTTTATTTTAATTAAAGACATAAAAAAATCTTAAAATTTCCCAATGATTGACTTAATCTACTTGACTATATGCTCAAGTTAATTCCTACATTGTTCACAACACAATCAGTTTCAACAAAAATTCTCCACTACAATGCAAGTTAAACAAAACATACTTATCGATATGCCTTGATTTGATATATTATTTTGTTCATCGAGCTACAATGAGCACGAGTAAGAGTAAGATAATTGATTGTTTCCTAGAAAATCAATTATCTGCCCGAGAAGAAATTTCCTTAGGGATTAAATCAATCATATTGAGTGACTAATCAATTATTTGTACACCTTCACAAATTCTAAGTTACGGGACATGAGATTATTAATCATTTTGTTCACTTAATCAATTATTTTGTTCTTCACACTACTAGAAAGTGATGTTTCTATGTCACTGGACTAAAGGATTCTACGATGGTTGCCAACCGTCTTTGAAGGCCGCATCGTGGAAAGTGTTGACTTTCCACAACGGTCCCCCTGGCAACCAACTTCTACACAAAGTCAATTTGAAGACACGTTTTGACTAAACCCCATGGTAGAATACAAGCATTGTACTATGGTTATTAGTTAGACACCGTCGTAGAATGTTTCCATTCTACGATGCATTTTAGTTAAAACGTGTTGTAAAATACAAGCATTATACGAAGGTGTTTAACTAAGAATTGTCGTACAATGCTTGCATTCTACGACAACTATTAGTCAAACACCGTCGTAGAATGCAAACAATCTACAATGTGCTTTAGTTAAATGGCGTCGTAAAATGCAAGCATACTACGACGGATATTAAGTTAACAACTGTCGTAGATGCTGCATTCAAATATTGAATTAGAGGTTAAATTACCACTGTTTGCATTCAAAATTTCATTTATTTAATCAGTTAAATTTCTTATTGGATTCAAATAATATATGTACTAGGAAATTTTTGAAAGTAAATTACATAATATATACAAAACAAAGAATCTAGTGGGCCTATAATGTTTAATCTAATCTAACATACTTCATGTGAAAAGCTTCATTTAGGAGAAATGGAATGAACAATATTGCTTCTTTTGCAACCAACGTTTGGTCTGTACTTTTATCTCCATTGATGTTATTCATTGAACCATCATGGACCCTTTGGTCGGAATTTTCCTATTAGGATGTCAACATCTTTATTTTCAGAAACTTTAATCCATCTAAGGAACCTTCCTCAACTCACAAAGCTGGGTAGCTTAAAGCACAAATTTGTTGGATGCACGAAATGATAATTGAATTGAAAAATTCCTTGCAAAGTGAAAAATTTAACCTTCCTCAATATAGTGATTTTGATTCTAAACAACAATTGGTTATGGTTATTGAATATATGCAAAGTTAACCATCAAATCATCATTGTTATGCGCCAACAGTGCACAGTGGAATGAACTGATCAATTTAAGGCAACATGGATATACACTTTTACCTCATGTTATTGTGTTAATAATTCTTTGTAGTGCAGCAAATTGACATTGAGGTTGTATGCTAATCAAGACACAATTAGATTAAATTATGAGTATCTAACTTACCTGTAGTAGATCTCTAGTGTTTACAACTAGTGCTCCAGGAATAGAGGGCATGTCAATCCAATGATTCTGGACCAAAACTTGTAGTCCACCAACATGAACTTGAACCAAAATTGTGAGCAAATCAGGATTTGTGTGGCTCCTGGTTCCCAGTCAATTTAGGCTCATGACATGATGGATAGGAGTGACAAAAAATTAAGTGTTCCTTTGCATAATCCATGTTTTTAACATGATCAAGCTTGAGTCCTAGTGCTTGTGATAATAACACAAACAAAAGGGGTTTTCTAATACTGACCTTGCATTGACAATTCCATTATTACATCCTTGAATATTTTATTGCTATATTAATATTCAACAGCCATCAAATGAAGTTTTTTTTATCAGTCGCCATCAAATGAAGATGGACAAGATAACCATGCTACAATAAATATTTTGAATACATCATAAGACATATTTTTAAATGAAACAGTAAGAATAGGAAATACCATGTAAAACATGGCTTTCTGGTCGTATCTAATGACGAAACATATGTCTACTTGCGACATACAGGATGAGCATAAAAGACATTAGGTTGCAGAAAAGACTTTCACTTACTGAAATATTTTTATGCATATAATTCATACTAGCTTTGATGGGTTGATTATTAATTCTTTTTGTTTGTTGGCATTGTTTGACACTTTCACAACATCACAGTGGTCTATTGACTAGGTAATTAAGTACAACCAATTAAGTACTATTAACCTATTTATGTGACACTTTATGTGATTGCCAAGTTTGGGTCTTTATGTGACACTTTTAGGTAATTAAGTACTATTAACCTATTTGTTCTTAACTTTAAATCCTTTTCCCCATGCAACTATAATTGTATTTACCAGTTTTAACTGGCCTTGCTGCTTAGAATTTGGGCTTAGGGCCTAACTTAACCCCAGAATACTGACTTATAAAGTGAGGACTTCCCAAGCTTTATAAGTAATACTTAGGTCTTATCTCTAGTTGATGTAACCTTTCAACGCACTAAGAGCTGACCTCCTGATGGTTGTACACTATTATGCTTCACTTAGCCTTTTTGGTCAACACCTAGCTTCTAAGGTGAGGGCTGCCCAAGTTGTATAAGCACTATTTAGGCCTTATATTTGGTTCATGTGGGATCATAACTCCCAAGAGTTGACGTCTGAATGGATGCACACTACACAATGCTTGACTTAGCCTTTCTCTAGTTAATAGATATCCCCACATTGACAACCAACTCTAACAATCACAATTAAGGCAGGCTAGGGGTGATGGCAATTAAGGTGGCTTTCCAACATTCTATTAATTTCCATAGCATGTTATGTTTCTGTCTATGAAGATATGAATAACTAATAATGAAACATATTTTAACCCTCCTTAAGTTAAAGCTTATTAAGGTCTCATTTTGATAGAAATAAACGTAGAAAGAAAACCAAAATTTGAAACAACTTAGTTTAACTCAACCAAAGATCTTAAAAAAGTAGTACTCACATTGACAGTCTTGATCCCTCTCCAGCGCTGTTGTGTCTTTTTTTTTTTTTTTTTATCATTTTTAGTTTTATACATACCTTTAAGAAAACAACACACGATACAAGTATGAAAAATCTAGTTATGTAAATAGGCATGTAACTGAAAAGGTAAAAGTAAAACAAATTTCAACATATTTTTAAGTGAATTTCAAAACATATATAATTAAAAATGAGATAAAAATCATAAAGTACAGTTGAATGACACCTCATCTGATTCTCTACAATGCTAGTATAAACTCCAAACATAATCCAATGCAACAAACATGGTAAACAAAATGCAGGTAAAGCACCAGAATATTTGCATGGTTATATTGAAAACTCGGTACCTCCTGTGTTGTTTCAAATTGACAGGTTGTTTGTTGGACTGCTTTCCCTCGAAATTGCAAGTGTCAGATACATGGTGCACGAAATGAAAATCTTTGACTCAAAATACTTGAAGGACCCTTTGGCATTCTCACCTTAATATGTAGTGTCTTCAATCTCCTATGTCTTACTAGTACCGTTGACATTTTTGGCCCCTTGACATTCTTGCAGCTACTCCATGTATGTCTGTACCACCCAACAACATACACAATTCCCTTACTAGTACACAAGACTTAAATCCACAAAGTACCAAATTTCAAGTTAGCAAGATAGCCAAACTCTATTGGGCCAGATGACAACACCCATGGTTTTTCCTGATCTGCTCTGGAGCATCATTCTCCATAGAAACCCTGGCTGTACCTACAGGTTGTGACTCTCTTGGTCATTGAGCACCCCTGCTTGCACCCATTGGGTTGGAATACAACACCTTAGTATGCTACCAAATGGGGCATTATATGCATCATATAGCCACCCCATTCTGATCCCTGAATCAACTCCCCATCCCCACAATTCCCTTAGTGGCACTCATGTGGCCTATCTCTATGGTCATGGCTAAACATAAAAAAAAATCTTACATTTTCATTGGCCCTAGTTTCCATAATTTCAATGTTGATGTAATGGAAAGAAGCTAAAATCGCAGCTTTTTGCAATAATATTGATCCTATGGAAAGGGTTGATGCAACCAAGACACCCTCACATCAAAGTTGAATCATATGCCACAAAAAGAAAAAAAAATCGATTAGTAGTAAGTTTAGAATTTAGACTAATTAAAATTACAAAATCTTCTATTCAAATATGGACTATGTGTTGGATCAAGTGGCCTCAGAATAATTAAGAAGGGGGGGGGGGGTTGAATTAATTATTAGTGAACCTTTACTAATTAAAAATATATCCTTCTTAATGTTACTAGATTCAATTAGGCTTTTACTATAATGTTAAGAAAGTAAAGAACAAAAATAGAAACTTAACCAAAAGTAAAAGCGATAATTAAAGTGCACAATGGAAATTAAAGAGTGTAGGGAAGAAGAAGACAAACACAAGAATTTTATACTGCTTCGGCAACAACCCGTGCCTACATCTAGTCCCCAAGCGACCTGTGGTCCTTGAGATTTCTTTTCAATTTTGTAAAAGCCTTTACAAGCAAAGATCCACAAGGGATGTACCCTCCCTTGTTCTCTTTGAACAACCAAGTGGATGTACCCTCCACTTGAACTGATCCACAAGAGATGTACCCTCTCTTGTTGTCAGTTACAACAACCCAAGTAGATGTACCCTCTACTTGTACCACAAAGGATGTACCCTCCAATGTGTTAAGACAAAGTTCTCAGGCGATTAGTCCTTTGAAACTTTGTAAAGGGGAAACAAAAAATATCTCAGACGGTTAGTCCTTTGAAATCTTTTGTTTAAGGGAAAGGGAAGAATCAAAAGAATTCCCAGACTATGTATTTTTGAATTCGTTGAAAAGGGAGAAGGGAGACACAAAAGAATTCAGGCGGTTAGTCCTTCGTTCTTTTGGAAAAGGGGGAAGAGAGACACAAAAAGAATTCAGGCGATTAGTCCTTGTTGAATTCTTTTTGGCAAAGGGAGAAGAGAATGAAAAATATGAATAACACAAGTTTTTGAACAAAGAACTTTTCTTGGAAGAGAAAGTTTTGAATAAAAACTTTTAGAAAGATGAAGAGAAGATGAATCAGAAACAATCTGTTGAAAGAGATGAAAGAAACTATTGAAAGATTGGTTGAAAGAGATGATTAAGATAAATGAAAATGAATGTTTCATGCCAAGGTCACATATTTATAATTTCTTGATAACTCAAGTCAAAACTTGTAACTCTTGGCAATTCCTTTAAAACTAATTACTTAAAAAGTTATGACTTTTGAAAGAATCTTCAGAAACAAGTCACTTGAAGAATTGTGACTTTTGGAAATTAATTTTTTGAAAACAGTCACTGGTAATCGATTATCATTAAGGTGTAATCGATTACACATCAACAGATGTGACTCTTCATTTTGAATTTTGAAAATCTTAACATTTTAAAACACTGGTAATCGATTATATGATTATGGTAATCGATTACAAATTTGTAAATCAGTTTGAAAAACAATGCTGGCTACTAGTAATCGATTACCAGAGAGTAAAACTCTTTGGTAAAAGATTTTGTGAAAACTTCTTGTGCTACTCAATATTTTGAAAAACTTTTTAATACTTATCTTGACTGAGTCTTCTTCTTGATTCTTGAATCTTGAGTCTTGAATCTTGATGTTGATTATTCTTGAATTTTGATTCTTGAAACTTCATTCTTGAATCTTGATTCTTGAAACTTCATTCTTGAATCTTTGGAATTTGCTTGACTCTTGATTCTTTGGCATCATCAAAATAACCTTGGAAGACATTGCTTCCACACTATGAAGTGTGAAAATAACTAAACACACCATAAAATAGAAAGGAGAACAGAAATATTGTCAAGTAAACATTGTATCTTTGTTAGTAAAACTTAGGATAATAAAACCTATTTCAAGCATGAACTTATATTAAAAGAACCTTCAACAACAAAGATAAGGTTGTGATGAGCCTTTGTAACCATGTTCCCATTCAGCACGCCTGTGTAGCAAACAACTTTATGCATTCAATCTTAACACAAAATTAAGAACCTAAACATCAACATCAGCCATAGGTATATTTGCACAAACATATCCTCATTCCCCACATATAATTTGCACAAGCATATCGTCATTCCCCATATATAATTTGGTGAACTTACAATCATTTAGATAGACATGAACCTCTTTCCAATAATGAGGCACTTGCTGAATTTAGAAACGCACAGACAATGCTCCATCCATCCAGCACATCAGTAATTTTCACGCAGCAAGGACATGTTAACATATAATTTATAGTATGAATTAGTTCAAAAATTGGTAATAAACACAAATTATAAATAATAGCTTCATATGAAGATACATGAATGTAGTTGTTGAACCTCATATTTCTTGATGCCAATTGGGCTATCATCAGCACTATGGACATGCTCAGCTACACAATGACCTGCAAAATGGGTAGTTTGGTCGCACAAAAATAACTGATCCTATTGACACACCTACCAATTGCGATAGCAATGCATTGTCCAAGGGCTTTGTTGCATAGAAAATGAAATAAAGAAATATGTGTATTAATTCTCAAATAATTGTCAATAATTGTCAACAATTGTACAAACTTGTTTATAACAAGTATGTTAAACATCGAATGCGCCACAATGGTTCTTCCTATCTTATCTAAAGGTATGTACATCATATGTTTTTAACTTTTAAAAAATGTGTTGTCCATTTCTTGCAAATTGTTGTGATGCTCTCGATGTCTAATGGCGTCCCATCACCAAACCACTACAAAATTTAAAGTATAAAAATTAGTGACATACATGTGAAATGAAAAAAAATTGATAGTTAACAATTAAGTTTTTGTTAAAAGTAAATATACCATGCTCCAATCATTCTTCAACTCCCCGCCTACTATGTTCCACATCCAATACATGACATAATAGCCACACCCATACCCACCAGTTTGAACATGACTCTACATTCAATATAAAAAACATTCATTGTATGACTAACCTTTATTTCAATCCACTGCATTGCAACTTTATCAATATGACCATCCAAACTACTCTTTAACGTCTTCATTACACTGCTTAATAATAAAAATCAACGTGTAAATGAGCACAAAAATATTAATGTGTCGATGTATAGAATATATTAAATGACTTATGATATAATACTTAACTTGTTAACTGGTACTTTGATATGAATGTCAAGCTTCTTACGCAGCGAACATAACCAAAGGACAACATCCTTTATAGAACACAAAACAACCAGTTGTCGATGGGCCCTACATTTGAAAATAATTGGGTACGTAAAATAAAAACATTCTATACATGTATTTGATAAATTTTACTTACTGATTCAAGTAAGCTCCTAAATAGACCTTTTGTTGGGATTCCTTAACCCATGTTTTAATGTAATGTTGACATTTAGCACGTCTGTCCTTTGCATTGTGATGGACTGAGGCTCAAGGAACCCATACACCACACCATGACCCAAGGTCGAACTCCACTCATCCATAAACCTATTTTCATCATTTGAAATGAAAAATTGAAAATCATGTATGTTATAACCAATATTAATTAATAGTGATATGGTATAGAATGTACTTACATCATCCACAATTGTAGTACAAGTATGTTTAGACATGTGTCACCTAATATTATTTCATTTACATCAGAATATGTTAAGAAGAATGATGCATCTGCATTTGGAATCCCAAATTTACTTCCATCCCACAACAACTCAACAAACGAGTCGTAAATGTCATACAGGGTCCTAATCAACTGACGCAAAGGATCCTCAATACCAACATCATTCGACCTTTGAACATGTTTAGCCGCTTTCTTAGGAGTAACATGTGAATCCTATATGAAGAATGAAAAAAAGAATTAAAGTAATGTTAGTAACTAATTTATATCAACTTTGACAAGATTACCTGTCTTAATACATGTTAAACATAATAAAAATTACCTCATGTGATACAACTTTGACAAGATTTGCTGGCCATGCAATGAATATGTGAAGGGCCTGCCTGACATACTTAATTTCTAACTTTAGAAATGGGACTTTAGTGTCACTGTCATAAATTTTCTGTACACTGACCCTTACCACATCACCTGCATAAGCGACGATGTGTATGGTAGACCCCGCATCATATATGTTTCCCAAGGCCACCAAGCGTGTACAAGTATCACCTTGCACATGCAACCCTATAGTCGGTATAGCATTAGCTTCATGTTCTTCCCCTAATGGGTTGACAACATTTTTAGCATTACTACCCTTTGTGCTGACACGTGCAGCTAATATCTATATATCCACGTGAATCAGGGGTGAGTATTGTGATCCCCTCTGAGAAAACTCTATCTTGATGGTCTCCTTCAACTCCTGTTTCATTTTCTCTAGAGTCCGCTTGTTTTCTTCCTCAATTTCATTCCTCATTTCTTCTTTAAGGTTGACTATAATCTCATTCCTCCACTCTTCCTTAAGACTTCCAATTATCTCAGCCAACTATTGTTGGCTGATGGATGTGGATGAGGTGCTTAAGCCACATGATGCCCTTCCATAGTATTGAGATATTGTCACACCATATCCCGTTGCACGAGCACGACCTCCATGATTCGATCACCCAATGGCAGTGTTCAGTATGTCGCACGACCTTGGAGAATAGAGGAACCCTGTGTTGTTTGTTCTTCTAATGAGTCCTATATCAAGCATAAACTCAGAATGACATTGTTTTTTTTAAATAACAAGTTAGTCAAATAAAATATGAGCGATGCACTCACAATTTTATCAGATATTTCTTGTGCTGCCTTAGATGTCATCTGCCCATATCGCTTTGTGCGGGCCAACTTCCACTTAACATGTCTTTCAATGGGAGATGTGGAAGAGTCATCAATTTGTGGTGTATTCTCAGTAAGCATTGCCTCATGTTTTCTTTTCTTAATTTTCTAGTCTAACAACTTCTTTTCAAGCAAATCATATCCCCCACGAGACAGTAAATGGGGACAGGCATTGTGTTTTTGAATTTCCTGTGCTCTTTTCCCGACTCTCTATCATGCATAATATATAATTTCCATCAAATTAATTAAAATGAAATCATATAATTAAATTGAAAAATAAAAACTTAAAGACTTCCACATCTAACCTGCTAATTAGGTGTGTTCTGGGCTGCAACAAATTCTTCCCAATTTTGTGGATCTATACCATATTTTACAGAAGGATCCTCTTTATCTTGTCTGTCATTGTTAGCATACACAAATTTATTAGTCAAATGAGACTTAAATTGTCTCCATCTAGTGGCCACTGTTGACATGACCTTCTTCTTGGCATTTGCTGCTTTTGGGATATCAAATTTGACCTGCATAACAAATTTGGATGTCAACATTTTTAATTGTTCATAATAGAAAATTAAATACACCTACCATTAAGTGGACTTACCAAGATGTCGTCCCACACTAGCTGCTTTAGAGATTCCGGAACATCTATTCAATTGCTATGAACAATTGGAAACTTTTCTTGAGCTACTACCCCTAGATAGTCGTGGAACTTCTCTTTATGTGGGCTTGATCCTCTCCTAGTAGTAGGATCGACGTTAACCGCTGGTCTAGGCTGATATAAGTTTCTTTAAAGTCAACCTTCTGAGTTGTGTGGATTGTCTACTTCTCTTAGATACAACCTGTGAATGACCATATGAATGCGGATGGGAGCTTGGCGGTGATCCCATGGCCTTGTGAAAATAAAAGTAATTCGTTAATGTAAATCAATTATAAATAGATAAATGTAAGAAATTGTAAATATTGACATTAAAAATAGGTTACAAATAAAACAATATGGTATACATTACTTTCATACAATGCAGTTGAGTAGGAATATTCTCCCATAACCCTTCATCATGATCAGTATGGGTTTCATGTACATCATTGACGTCGTTGTGTTCATTTGTAGAAGGCATTTGTTTGCAAAAAGCAGGCATCTCACAAATGTCAAGTGTTGAATCATCATTTTGGTGACTGATACCACTTGCTTTTCCTTGTAGAACCATTGGCAATCTTGAATCACATGGATCTTTGACGTAAAAGAGTTGTTTGGCTTGTTCTACCATAATGAAAGGTTTGTCCATGTAAGCCACCTTATTAGGTCAACTAAAGTAAATCCCAGTTGATCTTGATGCACACCAGTATTCACATTGACCTAATTACACTTAAACATAGGCACTCTAAATTCAGTGTAATCAAGTTCTCAAATTTGTTCAATGACTCCAAAGTAAGGCATGAATGCTCGAATTGGATTGTTGTCGGATGCACTACAAAAGTGATAAAAATAAGCATGAACACTGACCCCACTGTTCCGCACGACAATTTTATCATCTTGTGATTTTGTGTAGAAGGAATAATTGTTGATATCATATCCCTTCCAAGTAGAGACATTGAGATTTGGCCCAACAACTAACAATCTTAAAGTTTTCGAAGCATTGTCATAAGCTAATATTGTTTCTCTAAACCATTTAATGAAAGTTTTATTGTGCTCTTGCAACACCCTCATCATGTTCATTTTTGGGTGTGTAACTCTAAGAACTTGTCTGTGGGTTTCTATGTACGGAAAATATCATGTTGTGTTGTTTAATATATAAAATGTGCTTGTGAGACCTCCTGTTGAGTCATTGTGACAACATTGTATCCTTATGTACCTTTACCTCCCCGTGTTTGGTCATAACGAGTTTCAGGAATCCTAATAGATTTAACTGTTTCAATGTACTGGGAACAAAACTCAATACATTCTTCAACAATGTACCTTTCAACAATGGAAGCTTCTGGTCGGTATTGATTCTTGGTATAACCCTTCAAGACCTTCATGTACTACTAGAGTGGATACATCCACCATAAAAAAATAGGACCACACAATTGGATTTCCCTCACAAGATGAACTGTTAAGTGAACCATTATGTCAAAAAATGATGGAGGAAAATACATTTCCATTTGACAAAGGACAATGACAACCTCATTCTCCAAATCATCCAATTGTCGAGGGTCAATAACTTTGCTACAGATAGCATTAAAAACAAAGCACAAACGAGTTATGGCTACCTTAACTTTGTCATACAAGATACCGCGAATGGCTACAAGTAATAGTTGTTGCATTAACACATGACAATCATGAGATTTCAAGCCAACCAATTTCAAATCATTGATGAATACAAGACTTTTAATATTTGAAGAGTATCCTTGTGGGACATTTAGATTCCGCAGACATTGACAAAAACTTATCTTCTCTGTTGTTGACATTGTATGACATGCTGGTGGCAGATACGTTCGTCGATTGTGTGATATAGGATGCAACTGCTCTTGTATACCCATTTCAACCAGGTCTTGACGACATTTTAAACCATCATTTGTCTTGCCTTTAATGTTAAGAAGGGTTCCAATTAAACTATCACATACATTTTTCTCCACATGCATCACGTCTATACAATGTCTAACATCAAAGAATATTGACCTTTTCTTCCATATGTTTGGCTCAGATGATGACTTCTTTTGGGTCTTCCCAAAGATAATTACGATGTCGTTGACCCGATCATAAACTTCTTTTCCAGCTAATGGTGTCGACACACTTTCATTTTCACGACTCCCATTAAAAGCTTTCTTCAATCATCGATATGGGTGATAAGGTTGGAGAAATCTTCGGTGCCTGGTATATAATTTCTTTTTTCCATGTTTCAGTTGGATGAAGCTCGTATTTTTCTCACATATAGGACATGCGTAATGTCCTTTGACACTATACCCACTCAAATTCCCCTATGCTGAAAAGTCATTAATGGTACAAAAAATCATTGCACGCAACCTGAAGGTCTTTTGCAAATACCTATCCCACACATCAACCTCGTCTTCCCATAATTTTCTCAAGTCTTCAATCAAAGGAGTGAGATACACATCAATATCATTCCATGGCTGCCTTGGACTGGCTATCATCATACAAAGCATTATGCACTTTCACTTGATGCACAACTAAGAAAGCAGGTTGTAAATCATAAACAAAACATGCCATGAACTGTGGTTACTACTTAGGTTACCAAAAAGATTCATTTCGTCGAAAGCAAGACCAAGCCTTAGGTTTTTTGTCTCGTTGCCAAAATCTAGATACAAATGATCAATTGTCTTCCATTGCGGAGAATCCGCTGGATGTTGGAGCATTCCATCACTTTTTCTACCATCTACACGCCATGTAAGGTTTTTTGCATCATGTCCATTAGCAAACAATCGCTTAAACCTTGGTATTATTGGAAGATACCAGCACACCTTTACTGGACATTCGATGTTTGTTGTTCCATCATCATTGCTTTTGTCGTCTTTCCCTTTGTACAGTGATACACCACATGTGGGGCACTTACGCAATTCTGCAAACTGATTTCTGTACAACATGTAGTCATTAGGGCATGCATGGATTTTCTGGTACTCCATTCCCTCTGGACATAAAATCTTCTTAGCCTTGTAATGATTCTTCGAAAATGTGTTATCTTCTGGAAACATGTTTTTCAACAACATAAGAAATTCTATGAAGCTCTTGTCACTCCACCCAAATCATGCCTTCAAGTTCACCAAAGCTAACACCACTGACAACCTTGTGAAAGTTGTGCACCCCAAATACAAAGCCGTCTTTGAATCATTTTCTATTTTGGCATACAAAGGTGCATGTGCCTTGTGAAAACCGTGTTGTCCAAGATTGTAAATCATGTCTTCTACACGGTGTCCCATGTGTACATCAACCGGCTCAGGGTGAGAGACTATTGGCCTGTCTGGCAGTTCCTAGTGCCATATCCATTTTGTGTAATAAGGAATGATCCCGTCACATATAAGATGTGACCTTATGCCATTTAATGAATGGTGTCTCCCATTTGCACAATTAACACATGGACAAAAAAATTTTCCACGCAAAGATGGTGCATTATGTTCAGTACATTGCAAGAAATCTTCAACACCATTCTCATACTCTTTAGTAACACGTGATGCTTTCATCTAACTTCTATCCATGTTTCCTCTTAGCTTTCACACTTCATAAAGTTATCTGACATGCATGAAATCCTCACTTTTTTCATTAAAGGTGTGACCTTATCCCATTCAGGAAGACAATTTTTATAGTAGTTTAATAAGTACAAGTTAATTGTGTTTTCTTAAATTTGTTGAAATTTTGACAGCATTTCGCATTGGTCTCCAAGTACATGAAATGAAAGCGGTGGCATGTTATCATCCACCACATTCAACTATGCACTCAGAGAACAAAGTGAAATACACTATACTGAAATATCGCCAAATTTAAGAGAAGACAAGTATCCTATGCGTATCAATCTACTATAAAAAATTAGTCTTCCCAAACTGTCCAAACAGACAATTCAAGATTCAATACATCGATTAATGCAAACTGTTTGTATTAATCGTTCTATTGAATCTCAAATGGGAAACTAAGGTTCACTCGAAATGCACACAATTGCTTATATAAAACAACAGTAATATATCAACAAGCATGTAATAAGCACGGGAGTGGGACAAACAACTACATACCTTGAAAGTTGCTCACTAACAACAACAAGGAGTGTGATGATGGTAGTGCTATATTATACAAAATTGTCGACTCAAGTACATTGGTTGTAAAAGAAGACTTAACTTCCTAAGTTTGAATAAAAAACTTGTACCTACAACTAAAACCAATTGTTAAAGGTTGAAGACTAGTTAAGGTAGACAAAGTGAAACACTTTTGTTTGCCTTTAATTGTGTAAGGACAAACAAAAATAGTGAGAAAAATATAACAAAAAATAAAACAAAACAACAAGCATTTAATTGTGTATTGATGTAGCTCCATGTGGAGCTTGTAGGCCTTGGATCTTCTTCATCAATGAAGTCCTTTGCTTCTTGAAGATGAATGGCAGCGGAATGGAGAAGGAAGAAAGATGATTGGAGATGCCACTTCAAGGAGAAGATGAGTCAAGAAGAAGCTCACCACCATAGGAAGCCATGGATAAAAGCTTGAAGGTAGGAGAAGATGAGTGAAGGGAGAGGGAGAGAAGGAGCACGAAATTTTGTGCCTCAAATGAGGTTTGAACTTTGAAGTGTAATTCTCAAATGACCAAAGTTGAAAAATGCACACACATGGCCTCTATTTATAGCCTAAGGGTCACACAAAATTGGAGGGAAATTTGAATTTCTATTCAAATTTCACTTGAATTTGAAATTGAATTTGTGGAGCCAAATTTAGGAGCCAAAATTTCACTAATTATGATTAGTGAATTTTAGCTATGGTTCAGCCCACTAATCCAAGATCAAGTTCAAAATTCTCTACTAAGTGTGCTTAGGTGTCATGAGGCATGTAAAACATGAAGGACATGCACAAAGTGTGATTATATGATGTGACAATGAGGTGTAGCAAGCAAATGCTCACCTCCCCTCTAAAATTTAATTGAACCGGGCTTCTCCCATTTCAATTAAATTTATTTTCCAACACACACATCAAATATTCACTTAATGCATGTGAAATTACAAAACTATCCCTAATACAAAAACTAGTCTAGGTGCCATAAAATACAAGGGCTAAAAAAATCCTACATTTCTAGGGTACCCTACCAATATTGTGGAGCCCTAAATACAAGACCTAGAAATAATAAAATCCTAATCTAATATGTACAAAGATAAGTGGACCCAACCTTGGCCCATGGGCTAAAAAATCTACCCTGAGGTTCATAAGAACCTTAGGGCCTTCTTTAGCAGCTAGCCTAATCCTCTTGGAGCCTCTTGCTCATGGCTCTGGTGACTGGTCCCTTCCTAGGGAGGATTGCATCATGTATGAACATTGTTCACTGTTGATCATGAAATTATGTTTTGTGTTTGGCAATAATTACTCCTTGTTTGGAATAATGTACAAGAATATGCAGGTCAAAACACAGTGTTTCTCCCATTGGTTCTAAATTATGTTTTCATATGTTTTTCACTAGGTTACCCTTAAAGTTACCCATTTCAATGATCCGAGAATATCAAGTGCAGATCTTGGGGATATTCTTGCTAACAGAAGCTTGCATAAGTGATGAAGGGTTGTTTTCATCTTTTATAAATAGTCTATTCAATACACTAGGCTAGGCTATGACTGAATTTTCAATAGACTCATATTTTATAAACAATTTTTTCAATACACTTACAGGATTTTTGGCTAGTTTATATGTTGAGGATGCATAACTTCCACCAAAACTCTAGTAGCACAAACTTCAACCAATTGTTTATAAGTTTTTAGATTTGAAATTTAATAATTATAGGCATTAAAATATCAGCATTAATTATTAGTAGGTAACTGGTCATATTATGGAGGCTATAGTTTGTTTGTAGGCATGAGAAATCTAACTGGTCATAAGTTGTCCTTGCAAAATTAGTTAAAATTGTATTTTTTTGTTTATTTTTTAAAACAAGCACTAACCAAAGGCAAGCTAACATTAATTAAGGATTGTGTGTTTGAAGTTATGTCTTTTGTTTGTTTATTTTTATGTTTTTAATTTTTCCAGAGAAGCATTGAAGATAAACTTTCAAATTTGAGCCAAGAAAAAAAAGACCATCAAAGAAAGAATTTGATGCATCAGTCCAAAACTGCAAAAGGTGGCATTTACATTTCCTTAGTTCATTTTAGCAATATTCTTCTATATCTAACTGGTTACTTGGTGCTTATGGTCTACAATGAAATGATGTTGTTAACAAGAGCAATGCAGATGTATGTAAGCTTGAGAAGAGGATAAATGAAATTACTGATAGGATATACAAAGAATTTAGCAAGTCAGTTGGAGTTGCAAACTTCCATGAGTATGAAGAAAATCGACTCAAAGCTACTGAAAGTATAGTAGAGGAGAGGCTGAACCTGAGTAGCCAACTTTTAAAATTAAAATATCAGTGTTCCTTCTTCTCTTTTACTTTAATTACACCTTTTTATTTTTTAACATGACCAACATAATTTTGTTTTGCTATAAGTGAATACATTTATGAGCTTGCAAACAAGTAATATGTATGTGCTTTGCTAGAAGTGTTTTAAATACCAACAACTAGTACATTATCAAATTGCCATCAAATTGGAGGAGAAAAACATTGTTGGAAATGAAAGAGGAAAGAGGAAAACTACAATTGTTGAAGTTCAAACAAGTCTAGGATGCTAAGCTATCTTTTTCTTTTCTTTTAAAAAAAACTAATTACTATATTATCTTGGGGATAGAAATACTTATTGGAGGATTATATGTTGAAGACTAGGTCTATAAAATTGTTTTACTGTTTAAGTGGGGGTGGTAAAAAAATATTTATCTAATACCAATTACCTATTTTGTTGTTAGGATCTATTTCACATTAGTAATTTATTCATAAATCTTGTAGTTTGGTCCACGGTTCAAATAATGGATTCTGTGGTATAGAAGCCATGAGTCAATTATGATGTACTGCATCAAAATTAGTTCTTCAACTGAAGCTTTTGGTTAAGTGATATTGAATATGGTCCTTGTTGCATATAGTGTTCTCTCTTACCCATAGTTTCTTGTACTACATCTCCTTTTATGTTTAGAAGATTCTCAAGAGAATAATAGATAAAGAGCAAAAAAAGAGAAGATACTTGGAGCTCAACTTTCAGTTTTATTTGCCATCTAGCTATTGATTTGTTAGTATTTTTGGAAAATATTCTATAGGTTGAAGTATGAGCAAAATCGGGATATAAGTTCAAAAATTCAAGAGTTGAAAGCTTCTATTGGTGCTTTAGAGAAATATTTAAAACATGTACAGGACAGAGAGGCTGTAGCAAAGTTAGTAGCCGAGAATGCTACATAAGAGATTAATCATCTTAAGGAAGAAGCTAAAGGTATATTTGGTGCAACCTGTGTTTGCTGTATGATATTGATAGAATACCATGTGGCATAGTTGTTCTTCATTGGATTTGCTATCTTTTTTTCCCCTTGTGGATTTGGGATGTTATTGGGGTGAAAGCTTGGTTATTTGGGTAGTCCTTTGTTGTTTGCTATTTGAAATTGATGGGAACACAGATCGACTATTACTTCAATTTGTTGTTTATTTTTTCTTCCATGGAAATCTTATTCTTTCTCTATTCTCTTTCCACTCTTGTAGAGTGGAAATCAAAGTTAGAAGATTGTGAAAAGGAAATTCAAGAGTGAAGAACAAAGCTTCTGCAGCCACAACAAATATCCAAGCTTAATTGTCTGATACACTCTAAGGTTAGATGGGTACAATTCTTGTCTCTTGTGTAACTTCCACCGCATAATATGGATAGCAAACATCCATATTGTCTTTACAGGAGGCACAAATTGATAAGTTGAATGTGCAAAAGTAGGACATATTAGAAAAGTGTGAACTAGAACAAATTAGCCTCCCGATCATTCTGGATCCTATGGATGTTGATAGCTCAGATCCAGGTCTTTGACTTTGATCAACTAAATAAGGCACTAAAAGATAGGAGACACTCAAATAGGGATAAAATCAAGGTAGAGTTTAAGCAAAAAATGGATGCCTTGATATATGAGATTGAAAGAATTGCACCAATTGAAGTAATTGTCGTTCATTAGTAAGGGGATATACATTTTTTGCAGCCCTTTCATCAAGTTGCAATTGTAGAGGAAGCTGATTTCAAGCTTGTTAGTAACAAAATAAAGCACCATAAAATGAAAATGTTTTTGGCTATACCTATTTATGTTACTCCCTTTTTAATGTTGTTCCTAATTTGATATTTTTCTCTTCCATTAGTATATACATCTTTGAGCATCATTCTAATATAAAGAAATAACTTATTTTAACATGGCCCTTTCTAATATTAATCCTAATTTAATGATTATAATAGAATTTTGTAATTACCACTAACAAAGGCATAGTTTTTGTAAAACGAGCTATAAGTAGGTTGAAACTCTTTTATGGCAAATGTGGTATAGTTAAAACATCCTGATTGGATTTTCTTTTGATATAGATATTGAAACTCAATCATTATGCATATTTTAAAAACTTAACACTAAAATCAGTTTTATTTTTTTCCTCTATAATCACAACCACAAATGCCTCTTCCTATTGTGTATATCCAAAATCCATAATAAAAATATTCCAAGCTTTAGTGAAGGCAATGACAGACCTAGATCAAAAGACAAATGGAAACCAGACAAGGACACATATCAAGGACAACAAAATTGCATACTAAAAAAGAAGGAAAAGAGTCACAAACCAGAGAATGTTGCAAGTTGAGTTGCAAGTAAAACATGTGTAATGACTTGGTTCATGATTCATAATTGATCCTAATCAATGAGTCGAACAGGAGATCTAACTTAGTCATTGGTTGCAGGACATGAAATTGTTCTATCATAAGAAGGGAATCATAGTTTGGACAACCATGATTGTCATTTCTAGTTAACTAAATTGATTTAGAGATTAATAATCATAGAATAAATTCTTAAGAAATTAGCAAGAGTATTTAATAAGAGTGTTGCATACTTAACAAGAATAAGACAATGTTGCAATAGGAATATTCAGATAACTACTCTGCTAATTGTCACAATACAATCTTATAATAAATTCAACACTCCCCCTTAAGCTAGTGTGTATAAGTCATGTGCATTCCAGCTTACTACATATGCATGATATCCTCAGTCCACAAAGAGACTTAGTGAAGATGTTTTCTAGATGGTCATTAGAACCAAGTAACTAACAAATGATGCAGTTATAATCTTATCACAAATAAAGTGACAGTCAAGCTTGTCGCAACCTACCCTTCGGTGGGAGGGCGACGCGAGGCTCATGAGTGCGTCTTCCAAGGAAGGAAAACACGTGGAATCTCCACCAACATTTATTTGAAGAAAATGTTAGGAAAAACCAAAAGTGGGTCTACAAACTTTAAGAATAAAAGGTTCGGGAGTTGTTTTTACGCATGGGGAAGGTATTAGGACCCCATGTATCTACCACAAGGGACAAAAACTTTTAATCAAATGTGCAAAATCATGACTTTCAATTTTATTTTATTTTTCCTTTTTTATGTTTTTTTTAATCCTTTTGTGGTCAACAAAAGCGGGGCTTTTGCTCTTACGTATCCTCAATTGCGATGAGGAACTCAGACCTACATAGTTCTTTGAAAAAGCAAGAAAATTACGCGAGGTGTTGATTTTACACTTTTAAACGGTTCATTTTAACCGATAAAAGTAAAAGGACCTTTTAAGATGTTGGACCTTGAACCGATTTCAAATGACCTTTTTGCGGGCAAAGCTTGATTTGTGAGTTGATTTTAGCCTTAGTTTCACTTGGTTATTTCTCAACTCATTTGAAAAGAACTTTTAGAGTAAATGTCCGGTTGAAATTTGCCTTTTTGATGATTAATCGAGGTTACAACATGAACGATCGGTTGAATTTTAATTTGAAGGCGATTAAACAAGATTAAAACACAAACGATCAGTTGAAATTCATTTTAATATTGATTAAGATTACGGTTTAAATGATTAGTCGAAACTCGCTTAAAATGAAGAAAAAGAATATTGAAAGTAGATGAGATGAAGATGGAAACATACAAAGCAAGAATGGAACCCTAAGGGTGTATAGAATGAATTCAAAGCTTTGAAATGGAAAACTAACCGGTTGAAGATCGACAAACGATGAAGAACGGCGAAGAATGTTCAAGGAATTGATCACGGAAACGTCACAGAAGTGTTACGGAAGCGCCTCGGCCATGATTTTCTCCTTCTTTCTTCTTCTCCTCACTAATTTTAAGTGAAATCTGAATACACAGGGTGTTGAACCCCTTCCCCTCAGCCCCCAACGTCCATTTATAGAAAAAATAGGAGAGGAGGTTGCCGCCCAGCTCACCCAGGCGAGCTGGAGGCTTCCTCCAGAAGCAACATGCTCGCCCAAGCGAGCAGGTTGCTTCCTGATGGGCCCAGTGCTGAAGGACACCCCCCTAAATTGATATTTTCACCCCCATTTTGAGTTTTTTGCTCATTTCCTTCCGAAATTTCGCAAAATCTTATGGATCGGGCGACAATTGGCTTTAAGCAGCTCAACATGACTGGCAAGAATCTGCACGTCGACAAACAATTGTCCTCGAACGAAATTAGGGTATGACAGTTGCCCCTCTTTACTTATTTTTTATTGGATATAAAATAGAAGTAAAGATAAGACACTAATTTCGTACGAGCCGAATTTCCACCCGACTACCATTAGCTCGATCAACGAAACCTGTCAAAAGAAAGAGCATAAAAGACATTAGGCGCATCAGCAAAAACCTTGGTGCCTTGAAATTGATAAAAATGGATAATCGTGACAGTCTCTGCATGCTATCGGACTCGCTTGTCTTGAGATAGCAGGGGAGACTTCAGTAGCTTTGGTCGATAGACATTAAGTCTTTCGACAAGGGAAGCAGACGACTATGTTTGTGTTTGCGTGCCATCGGACTTGATTGTCTCTGGATAGCAAAGGGGGCTACAAAAATCTCAAGAAAAAATAATTAGAAACGGACGACCATCATCGTCCCCGCATACCATCGGACTTGCTTGTCTCTTGATGATAGAGGACTTTGATAGTGTCGGAACAATGAAAGCGAACGACCATTATAGTCTCTGCATGCTATCGGATTTGATCGTCTCTGGATAGTAAAGGGGGAGACTTCAGTAGTCTCGGTCGATAGACATTGAGTCTTTGATGGAAAGAGCAGATGACCACGTTGGTCTCCGCGTGTCCTCAGACTTGATTGTCTCTGGATAGCAAAGGTGGTGGGTGACCATAATTTGTCCCCACGTGCCATTGGAGTTGCTTGTCCCTGGATGGCGAAAGGGAGACTAAAGTAGTCTCTGTCGACAAACATTGTGCCTTTGACAAAACGAGCAGATGACCATATTGGCCTCTGTGTGTCATCAGACTTGATTGTCTCTGGATGACCAATGGGAGACTAAAGTTGTCTCTATCGACAGACATTGAGCCTTCGACAAAACAAGCAGATGAACATATTGGTCTCTGCATGTCATTGGACTTGATTGTCTCTAGATGATGAATGAGAGACTAAAGTAGTCTCGGTTGATAGACATTGAGTCTTCGACAAAGGGTGCAGATGACCATGTTGGTCTCTGCATGTCAACGTGCTCGTTCGCCTCTGGCTGACGAAGGGGAGACTAAAGTAGTCTCTGTCGACAGACATTGAGCCTTCGACAAAGGATGCAGATGACCATGTTGGTCTCTGCATGTCAACGGGCTCATTCGCCTCTGGTTGACGAAGGGGAGACTAAAGTAGTCTTGGTCGACAGACATTAAGTCTTTGAAAAAAAGAGCAGATGACCATGTTGGTCTCCGTGTGTCATCGGACTTGATTGTCTCTAGATGATGAAAAGGAGACTAAAGTAGTCTCGGTATTCTTTCACTAAAATGTGAACACGCTTTAGCAAAGAAACAAACCTTCAAACCGATCAAAGCAACATGTATTTTTTGAAGAAAAACGTGTCTATTGGGGAAGGAAAGCATGCTGATAAAGTCTTCTCGTAACCAAGAATGAGATTTAGGATGTTAGCATTTTGTTTCTAAACGATCATTTAGAAGAAACATTGGGTCCAACAGAAAAATAGAGGAAAACCACTCAAAGAGTATAAATCTCACAAGGTAAGTGTTTCATCCTAATTCGGAACCATAGATATGTCATGACTTGACTTTGCAAATCATTTCCTATCAAATCGAAGATAACATGCATAATATTGGATCAATAGGACATTTAGGAAGTTGGATTTTGGAGGGGGAATTTGGCTTTGGGTGTTTCAGCCTTTTCCTTTCCTGTTTTTTGTTTAGCGTGGCGCGAAAGTGATGCGGGCACAAAGATTTGGTTGGTAACCACAAGGGGAGCTTCATGTGTCTCGAGTCATGGTTTCTTTTCTTTTCTTGCTTGGGACAATTTTGTGTCTTATTCAGACATTTCCTGGTCCAACGACCTTTCTATATATTTCGATTTTTCTTTCTTCCGATCTTTGATCAGGAATTTTTCTTTTTCTTTGCTTTCCTCCAATCTTTGATCGGGATTCTCATTTTTCTCTTTTGCTTTCCGCCAATATTTTATCGGGGATTTTCTCTTTCTCTTTTTCACAACTTAACAGTAAAATGAAACTTTTTTTTTGGAGATCCTTCTGTTCTTTCTTCCGAGGGTAAGGGTAAAGATTCCTATTGTGGGTCAAGGTTTATGGCCAAAGGGTTGGGGTTTTGGCTAAAAAGGCTTGCGGAAGGCAAGACATGGCATATGTCAGGGTATTTTCTTGGCAAGCGGTTCAGAGATAAGGGAATGCCCCACATTATTTCCATGACACACATATAACAATGATGATTTAGAAATTTATGCATAACTGATCATGTGTGCTCCTATGTGGACACTCAAGCATCAAGTTTTTTGGCCATGTAACACTAAGGCTTAGGGTTCATTTTCCCTATTTAAAATCAACTCAGTGTTTCCAAAAAATTCTCTTTAATCAATTTATGCACACATTCGAGTCCATTTAGGAATTTGGGAAAACTTTTCACAGCATTCACCCTTCTGGTGTATACACATTTTTTTTTCAAAATCCCCTTGTGTTTTGACCAGTGAATTTTTCCAAAGAAACACTGACAGTTATTTTTTTCCAAAAGCGTGTTGGCATTTTCTCCTTTTTTTTGGTTTAATTGATTAATTATTTTTTTTCTTTTTATCTATTTCTTCCAATCAATTTTCCTCAAGCGAAGAAGAGATTATAAACAGCTTGCAATCCAGGCACGACTGGTATCCGAGATTACAATCTATAAAAAAAATGTGTGAATGAAAGTACACAAGACCTCTATTTTTGGCGTTTCAGACAAACCATCGCAAAGTACATATGACAATATGCTAGACGCAGTAAAATTACTCACAATGAGCAACAGATAACTGAAAGCAATAACGACATGTTCAGTTCAATCACAATGGACGTAATAGCTGGAAGTAGATAATGTCAAATCACAACGGAAATAAGAAAATAACCGAAAGCAATAATTTCAAATCACAACGGAAATAACAAAATAAACAAAAGCAATAATGTCAAATCACAACAAAAATAACAAAATAACCGAAAGCAATAATGTCCAAATGAAAACAAATCACAAATTTGGCGACCTGACCGTACAGCTCTGACTCCTCACAGGAGGAAGTCCAACATGTCAACCATGTCCTCATTATCCTGAGCTTCGTCTCCACCTCTAGATCGGTCTCGTCCCCAGGCCAGGCCACCGTGGCCTCGAACTGCTCGAGAGTGGGCCAAGGGAAAGGACTGGGGTCCTGACTTTACTGGTGCAGGTTGTAACGATAGAACATCTTGTTCAGCTGCCTCTGCCCTCTGTGATTAGCCGCCTGCTGGCTAGTCACGTGGTGCATATACCTGTGCATCTGGAGTTCTATCCTCTGCAGGCGATCTGGGATGGACCTCAGAGACGGTACCTCCTCTTGAGCCGGCGGTGGCATATCTGCAGCTGGTTATTGGTCCTCCTTTGGCTGCTATGGCACCTGACCCTGTGCTTGTCTGGGATGCAGTATTTCTTGATGAAGGCCCTATTAATATGCGGCCGGATGACCTTGCTGGGGGCGACGGGCACTCCGTAGGACTGGTAGAGACCCGTGATCAGAGCGGGAAACGTCATCCATATATGTGTAAGGGTGGTCATGCTGGTGCGCATGATTCGCACCCATCTCCCTGCGGCGGTCCGGGCGAAGTCTTGCCCCGGTATGCATAACAGCTAGGCAATATCCTCCTCATCAAAGCTAGAGACATGTCTCCTCCTCTGGATGTACTCGCACTTTTGGCCCTCTGCCAAGATCAGTAGGTGCCCCAGGAACTGGCTGAGGGCATCTGCGTCGAAAGGAATCCACTAGCCCCTCACCTAGGAGCGCATATCATGGACCCCCTCCTCGATGGGCCATGCATTAGCGTAGAACTCCATGACTATCTCCGGATCGAAATTAGCCATGGGTGTCACAAGTGGTGCCCAATGCCTGTGGGGTATCTCTCCCTGAAAGTCAGTGTTAGTGCTTAGCACTACTGAGTTTAAAAAGGTTGGCTAAGATTTTGTTAAAACATAAGCACTTAGACAATGAAGGAAAGCTGGAGTTGCTGCACATGATGTCCAACGTTATGTCAAGGAATAAGATCGGGCTGCACAATGCACAAGGCAAGATAAAGTGTCAAGTGATGAATTGAAGTTGAAGGATCCACGATGTCGGATACAATGTCCTGACATCCTGCTCGAGAATACTGGAATTGCTGTACAATGCAAGATAAAAGTCAAGTGAAGCATTGAAGCTGCAGGATCCAAGATGTCGGATACGATGTCCTGACATCTGGCCCGAAAATACTGGACATATAAATCTGTTATATCTTTAACAGATTATTGTGCAGTTAGCAAGAGATTAGAAGATCTATCTTTAGGAACGAATTAAAAGATCATTAAAGTTCGAATTTCAAAGTAGAAGAGTTCGTTCAGGGATTAAAGATTAAAGATTAAAGATTCAAACTAAAAGATCAAAAGTTATCTTTTAGTTCTTTAAACTGCAGATTTTTCAGAAGAAGATAGATCTCCTCCAGCATCAAGAACTTGCAGCCCAGAATCGTACACGGCTATATAATCATGGAGGCTGCACGAGTTCTGTACCAAGTCCGGGATTGAAGAGTTATTTTGTGAGTTTTTGGGACTTGAGTCTTTTGTGAGCCACCTTGATGGTACCCTAACATCAAGTGTTGGACTCTTGTGTCTAGAGTTGATCTCTAGTGTGTAGAGTTGATCTCTTTTGTTCAGAGTTGATCTTTGGTGTGTCTTTGACTTAATTGTAAACACGAGAGTGTGAGTGAGAGGGAGTGAGCAGAGGTTCTCATATCTAAGATTGGGTCTTAGGTAGAGATCGCACGGGTAGTGGTTAGGTGAGAAGGTTGTAAACAGGGGTCTGTTAGACCTTGAACTAACACTATTGAGAGTGGATTTCCTCCCTGGCTTGGTAGCCCCCAGATGTAGGTGAGGTAGCACCGAACTGGGTAAACAATTCTCTTGTGTTATTTACTTGTTTAATCTGTTCATACGGACACATATAATCTGCATGTTCTGAAGCGTGATGTCGTGACATCCTGTACGACATTTGTCCCCTGGTATCAGAATTTCAATTGGTATCAGAGCCAACACTCGAAATCACAGAGTGAGATCTAGGGAGATAAATTCTGATGAACATGGAGAAAGAAGGCGGACCAGTGAACAGACCACCAATTCTTGATGGAAGCAACTATGAATATTGGAAAGCAAGAATGGTGGCCTTCCTCAAATCACTGGATAGCAGAACCTGGAAAGCTGTCATCAAAGGCTGGGAACATCCCAAGATGCTGGACACAGAAGGAAAGCCCACTGAAGAATTGAAGCCAGAAGAAGACTGGACTAAAGAAGAAGACGAATTGGCACTTGGAAACTCCAAAGCTTTGAATGCTCTATTCAATGGAGTTGACAAGAATATCTTCAGACTGATCAACACTTGCACAGTGGCCAAAGATGCATGGGAGATCCTGAAAATCACTCATGAAGGAACCTCCAAAGTGAAGATGTCCAGATTGCAACTGTTGGCTACAAAATTCGAAAATCTGAAGATGAAGGAGGAAGAATGTATTCATGACTTCCACATGAACATTCTTGAAATTGCCAATGCTTGCACTGCCTTGGGAGAGAAGATGACAGATGAAAAGCTGGTGAGAAAGATCCTCAGATCCTTGCCTAAGAGATTTGACATGAAAGTCACTACAATAGAGGAGGCCCAAGACATTTGCAACATGAGAGTAGATGAACTCATTGGTTCTCTTCAAACCTTTGAGCTAGGACTCTCGGATAGGGCTGAAAAGAAGAGTAAAAATCTGGCTTTCATGTCCAATGATGAAGGAGAAGAAGGTGAGTATGACCTGGATACTGATGAAGGTCTGACTAATGCAGTTGTGCTCCTTGGTAAGCAGTTCAACAAAGTGCAGAACAGAATGGACAGAAGGCAGAAGCCACATGTCCAGAACATCCCTTTCGACATCAGGAAAGGCAGTAAATACCAGAAAGAGTCAGATGTAAAGCCCAGTCACAGCAAAGGAATTCAATGCCATGGGTGTGAAGGCTATGGACACATCATAGCTGAATGTCCCACTCATCTCAAGAAGCAGAGGAAAGGACTTTCTGTATGTCGATCTGATACAGAGAGTGAACAGGAAAGTGACTCTGACAGAGATGAGAATGCACTCACTGGGAGATTTGAAACTGCTGAAGATTCAAGTGATACTGACAGTGAAATCACTTTTGATGAGCTTGCTACGTCCTATAGAGAACTATGCATCAGAAGTGAGAAGATTCTTCAGCAGGAAGCACAACTGAAGAAGATCATTGCAGATCTGGAGGCTGAGAAGGAGGCACATAAAGAGGAGATCTCTGAGCTTAAAGGAGAAGTCGGTTTTCTGAACTCTAAATTGGAAAACATGACCAAATCAATAAAGATGCTGAATAAAGGCTCAGATACGCTTGATGAGGTGCTGCTGCTTGGAAAAAATGCTGGAAACCAGAGAGGACTTGGATTTAATCCTAAGTCTGCTGGCAGAACGACCATGACAGAATTTGTTCCTGCCAAAAACAGGACTGGAGCCACGATGTCACAACATCGGTCTCGACATCATGGAACGCAGCAGAAAAAGAGCAAAAGAAAGAAGTGGAGGTGTCACTACTGTGGCAAGTATGGTCACATAAAGCCCTTTTGCTATCATCTACATGGCCATCCACATCATGGAACTCAAAGTAGCAACAGCAGAAAGAAGATGATGTGGGTTCCAAAACACAAGGCTGTCAGTCTTGTTGTTCATACTTCACTTAGAGCATCAGCTAAGGAAGATTGGTACCTAGATAGCGGCTGTTCCCGACACATGACAGGAGTCAAAGAATTCCTGCTGAACATTGAGCCCTGCTCCACTAGTTATGTGACATTTGGAGATGGCTCTAAAGGAAAGATCATTGGAATGGGAAAGCTAGTTCATGATGGACTTCCTAGTCTGAACAAAGTACTGCTGGTGAAGGGACTGACTGCAAACTTGATCAGCATCAGTCAGCTGTGTGATGAAGGATTCAATGTAAACTTCACAAAGTCAGAATGCTTGGTGACAAATGAGAAGAGTGAAGTTCTAATGAAGGGCAGCAGGTCAAAGGACAATTGTTACCTATGGACACCCCAAGAAACCAGCTACTCCTCCACATGTCTATCCTCCAAAGAAGATGAAGTCAGAATATGGGATCAAAGATTTGGACATCTGCGCTTAAGAGGCATAAAGAAAATCATTGACAAAGGTGCTGTTAGAGGCATTCCCAATCTGAAAATAGAAGAAGGCAGAATCTGTGGTGAATGTCAGATTGGAAAGCAAGTCAAGATGTCCCACCAGAAGCTTCAACATCAGACCACTTCCAGGGTGCTGGAACTACATCACATGGATTTGATGGGGCCTATGCAGGTTGAAAGCCTTGGAGGAAAGAGGTATGCCTATGTTGGTGTGGATGATTTCTCCAGATTTACCTGGGTCAACTTTATCAGAGAGAAATCAGACACCTCTGCAACTGTCAAGCACTTCCACATCTTTGGAAGTCCATGTTACATTTTGGCAGATAGAGAGCAAAGGAGAAAGATGGATCCCAAGAGTGATGCAGGAATATTCATGGGATACTCTACAAACAGCAGAGCATATAGAGTATTCAATTCCAGAACCAGAACAGTGATGGAATCCATCAATATGGTTGTTGATGATCTGTCTCCAGCAAGAAAGAAGGATGTCGAAGAAGATGTCAGAACATCGGGAGACAATGTAGCAGATGCAGCTAAAAGTGGAGAAAATGCAGAAAACTCTGATTCTGCTACAGATGAATCAAACATCAACCAACCTGGCAAGAGACCCTCCATTAGAATCCAGAAAATGCATCCCAAGGAGCTGATTATAGGAGATCCAAACAGAGGAGTCACTACAAGATCAAGGGAGATTGAAATTGTCTCCAACTCATGCTTTATCTCCAGAATTGAGCCCAAGAATGTGAAAGAGGCACTGACTGATGAGTTCTGGATCAATGCTATGCATGAAGAAGTCTATGTGGAGCAGCCAAAGGGATTTGCAGATCCAACTCATCCAGATCATGTATACAGGCTCAAGAAGGCTCTCTATGGATTGAAGCAAGCTCCAAGAGCTTGGTATGAAAGGCTGACAAAGTTCCTTACTCAGCAAGGGTATAGGAAGGGAGGAATTGACAAGACTCTCTTTGTCAAACAAGATGCTGAAAACTTGATGATTGCACAGATATATGTTGATGACATTGTGTTTGGAGGGATGTCGAATGAGATGCTTCGACATTTTGTCCAACAGATGCAATCTGAATTTGAGATGAGTCTTGTTGGAGAGCTGACTTATTTTCTGGGACTCCAAGTGAAGCAGATGGAAGACTCCATGTTCCTCTCTCAAAGCAAGTATGCAAAGAACATTGTCAAGAAGTTTGGGATGGAGAATGCCAGTCATAAAAGGACACCTGCACCTACTCACTTGAAGCTGTCAAAGGATGAAGCAGGCACCAGTGTTGATCAAAGTTTGTACAGAAGCATGATTGGGAGCTTATTATATTTAACAGCTAGCAGACCCGACATCACCTATGCAGTAGGTGTTTGTGCAAGATATCAAGCCAATCCCAAGATAAGTCACTTGAATCAAGTAAAGAGAATTCTGAAATATGTAAATGGCACTAGTGACTATGGGATTATGTACTGTCATTGTTCAAATTCAATGCTGGTTGGGTATTGTGATGCTGATTGGGCTGGGAGTGCAGATGACAGAAAAAGCACTTCTGGTGGATGCTTCTATTTGGGAAACAATCTTATTTCATGGTTCAGCAAGAAGCAGAACTGTGTGTCCCTATCTACAGCAGAAGCCGAGTATATTGCAGCAGGAAGCAGCTGTTCACAGCTAGTTTGGATGAAGCAGATGCTGAAGGAGTACAATGTCGAACAAGATGTCATGACATTGTACTGTGACAACATGAGTGCTATTAATATTTCTAAAAATCCTGTTCAACACAGCAGAACCAAGCACATTGACATTAGACATCACTATATCAGAGATCTTGTTGATGATAAAGTGATCACACTGAAGCATGTTGACACTGAGGAACAAATAGCAGATATTTTCACAAAGGCTTTGGATGCAAATCAGTTTGAAAAACTGAGGGGCAAGCTGGGCATTTGTTTGCTAGAGGAATTATAGCAACTACAGCAATCTGAACGTGCCCAAACGAATCACTTAACATTAATAGCACGTTCACTACTGAACCAAGGAAAATTCGACCGTTGCTTCACACGACCCTCTACATTCCTCATTCAAATTTATATCTGCTTGGCATTCGTGTTTTTACCAGCATTTCCCAATAGCCTTCTGAGATTTACGAAATCATTCCAAACGCTCTGCTTTTCCATGGCTACCTCACCAAAAGAAACTTCCGCTTCTGGTTCACCCGCTGTACCATCATCTCCGCACCAGGAACAACCAGAATTCAACATCCAACCCATACAAGTAATTCCTGGTCAAGCTTCTGTCCCTGAGAAACTGGTTCCCAGAAGACAACAGGGAGTGAAGATTGCTGAAAACCCTAGCCTTGCAACAAGTCCTAGGGAAGTAGACACGGAGATGGACAAGAAAATCCGCAGTATGGTGAGTAGCATTTTGAAAGAAGCCTCTGTGCCTGAAGCTGATGAAGATGTTCCAACATCTTCCACCCCGAATGTTTCTATGCCTGATGTTGAGAAAGATGTTCCAACATCTTCCGGCCCAAATGATGAAGTACTCTCTTCCCCCAGCAAAGAGAGATCAACAGAGGAAGATGATCAAGCCGCAGAGGAGACCCCTGCACCAAGGGCACCAGAACCTGCTCCAGGTGACCTCATTGACTTAGAAGAAGTCGAATCTGATGAAGAACCCATTGTCAACAGGTTGGCACCTGGCATTGCAGAAAGGTTACAAAGCCGAAAGGGAAAAACTCCCATCAAGAGGTCTGGACGAATCAAGACTATGGCCCAGAAGAAGAGCACTCCAGTCACTCCTGCCACATCCAGAAGAAGCAAGGTTGCTATCCCCTCCAAGAAAAGGAAAGAAATTTCCTCATCCGAGTCTGATGATGATGTCGAACTAGATGTCTCGACATCTAAGAGGGCCAAGAAATCTGGAAGAAAGGTGCCTGGAAATGTTCCTGATGCACCATTGGACAACATCTCTTTCCACTCCATTGGCAATGTTGAAAAGTGGAAATATGTATATCAACGTAGACTTGCCTTGGAAAGAGAACTGGGAAGAGCTGCCATGGATTGCAAGGAGATCATGGACCTCATCAAGGCTGCTGGACTGCTGAAGACTGTCAGCAAGTTGGGAGATTGCTATGAAGGCTTAGTCAGGGAATTCATTGTCAACATTCCCTCTGACATATCTAACAGAAAAAGTGATGAGTATCAAAAGGTGTTTGTCAGAGGAAAGTGTGTTAAATTCTCCCCTGCTGTGATTAACAAATATCTGGGCAGACCTACTGATGGAGTGATAGATATTGATGTTTCTGAGCATCAAATTGCCAAGGAAATCACTGCCAAACAAGTCCAGCATTGGCCAAAGAAAGGGAAGCTTTCAGCAGGAAAGCTAAGTGTGAAGTATGCCATTCTGCACAGGATTGGAGCTGCAAACTGGGTTCCCACCAATCATACTTCCACTGTTGCCACAGGTTTGGGTAAATTTCTGTATGCTGTTGGAACCAAATCCAAATTTAATTTTGGAAACTATATCTTTGATCAAACTGTTAAGCATTCAGAATCATTTGCTGTCAAATTACCCATTGCCTTCCCTACTGTATTATGTGGCATTATGTTGAGTCAGCATCCCAATATGTTAAACTACACTGACTCTGTGATGAAGAGAGAATCTCCTCTATCCCTGCATTACAAACTGTTTGAAGGGACACATGTCCCAGACATTGTCTCGACATCTGTCTCGACATCAGGGAAAGCTGCTGCTTCAGGTGCTGTGTCCAAGGATGCTCTGATTGCTGAACTCAAGGACACATGCAAGGTGCTGGAAGCAACCATCAAAGCCACCACAGAGAAGAAGATGGAGCTAGAACTGCTGATCAAAAGGCTCTCAGAGAGTGGCATTGATGATGAAGAAGCAGCTGAGGAAGAAGGAGAAGCAGCTGAAGAAGAAGAAGAAGCTGCTGAGGAAGAGGAAGATGCAGCAGAAGAAACAGAATCAGATGATGATTCTGAAGCCACCCCATGATCATCAGACCTTTAATTTTGTTTTTACTTTTATTAGATATAGGGGCATGTTCCTTTGAACAATTCATTGTTATTGGTCTGTACTATTTGCACATTAATTTCATGCATCCTACTTTTGCCAAATTTATGTCTAAAAAGGGGGAGTAATAGTATTATGCTTGCTATTATGCATGATTCTGAGTAGTAGGATACTATGTATGATGTATGGCAGTAGGAAACGATGTATGCATGATTCATGATTTTGAGGGGGAGCTGTATGACGTTGAGGGGGAGACTGCTGCTGCTGATGATGACTGATGATTGATGTAAGCTACTAGAAGATGCTGCAGTAGGAGCATGAAGACAGGGGGAGCAGATAGCGGATGTCACATGAGATGTCTCGACATCCTGGAAAAGACTAGTAGCTGATAGAAGATGAAGCAGTAAGCATGGAGACAGGGGGAGCAGAAGCAGAAAGCTGATGTCACGCGAGATGTCTTGACATCCTGGAGAAGACTTGTAGATTAGCAACTTGAAGAATTTCCGCTGTGCTTGATTACTCTGAAAATGGAAGTTGCTGATTCCACATGCATAACTGCTCGTACCTGCTCAGGAAGTGTCTAAGTATGTTTTAGACAAAATTTGCCAAAGGGGGAGATTGTTAGTGCTTAGCACTACTGAGTTTAAAAAGGTTGGCTAAGATTTTGTTAAAACATAAGCACTTAGACAATGAAGGAAAGCTGGAGTTGCTGCACATGATGTCCAACGTTATGTCAAGGAATAAGATCGGGCTGCACAATGCACAAGGCAAGATAAAGTGTCAAGTGATGAATTGAAGTTGAAGGATCCACGATGTCGGATACAATGTCCTGACATCCTGCTCGAGAATACTGGAATTGCTGTACAATGCAAGATAAAAGTCAAGTGAAGCATTGAAGCTGCAGGATCCAAGATGTCGGATACGATGTCCTGACATCTGGCCCGAAAATACTGGACATATAAATCTGTTATATCTTTAACAGATTATTGTGCAGTTAGCAAGAGATTAGAAGATCTATCTTTAGGAACGAATTAAAAGATCATTAAAGTTCGAATTTCAAAGTAGAAGAGTTCGTTCAGGGATTAAAGATTAAAGATTAAAGATTCAAACTAAAAGATCAAAAGTTATCTTTTAGTTCTTTAAACTGCAGATTTTTCAGAAGAAGATAGATCTCCTCCAGCATCAAGAACTTGCAGCCCAGAATCGTACACGGCTATATAATCATGGAGGCTGCACGAGTTCTGTACCAAGTCCGGGATTGAAGAGTTATTTTGTGAGTTTTTGGGACTTGAGTCTTTTGTGAGCCACCTTGATGGTACCCTAACATCAAGTGTTGGACTCTTGTGTCTAGAGTTGATCTCTAGTGTGTAGAGTTGATCTCTTTTGTTCAGAGTTGATCTTTGGTGTGTCTTTGACTTAATTGTAAACACGAGAGTGTGAGTGAGAGGGAGTGAGCAGAGGTTCTCATATCTAAGATTGGGTCTTAGGTAGAGATCGCACGGGTAGTGGTTAGGTGAGAAGGTTGTAAACAGGGGTCTGTTAGACCTTGAACTAACACTATTGAGAGTGGATTTCCTCCCTGGCTTGGTAGCCCCCAGATGTAGGTGAGGTAGCACCGAACTGGGTAAACAATTCTCTTGTGTTATTTACTTGTTTAATCTGTTCATACGGACACATATAATCTGCATGTTCTGAAGCGTGATGTCGTGACATCCTGTACGACATCTGTCCCCTGGTATCAGAATTTCAGTCAGGAAACTCATCGTCCCTTAGCTAGACCTATCTCTCTCTGAGGAACGACTATCCCTTGATGGTCTCGAAGCGCTGCTGGTGTTCTGTGCGCCGGAACCGGTGTCTGTCAAAGTCCATGTCAGTTTATGGGGCCGCACAGGAACCCTCTCCAGTGGTGTCCTTCCTAGACCTCTTCGCGGGAAGCTTCCTCGGGGCCATACCCTGCGAAGACACATTTGTAGAGTCAGTTTAGAAGGAAATACCATTTTAAAGAAAAATCAAGCATTAACGACATACAATTTCTTTCGACAAAACACAAATATCAATATGAATTTAGAGAAAATTACACGTCGATGTGCATGCTTCCTTAGGATGCACATATATTTACAAACATTTTTTTCTTAAGGAAAATATTTATGAATACATGATGCAATCCTACCTCGCAACGACATTGGATAGAAGACTCCAAGAAGATTGGGCCAGAGATGCAAAAGAAGGCCTTAGGATTCTCATGAGCCTTAGGGTAGATTTCGGGCCCATGGGCTAAGTATGAGCCCGCTTATCTTTGTACATATGAAATTAAGGTTTCATTATTTTTGGGTCTTGTATTTAGGGCTCCATAATATAGGTAAGGTACCCTAGAAATATAGGATTTTTCAGCCCTTGTATTTTAGGGCACTTAGACTAGTTTTTGTGTTAGGGGTAGTTTTGTAATTTCACATGCACTAAGTGAATATTTGATGTGTGTGTTGGGAAATAAATTTAATTGAATTGATAGAAGCCCAATCCAATTAAATTTTAGAGGGGGAGGTGAGCATTTGCTTACTACACCCCATTGCCACATCATATATTCACACTTTGTGCAAGTCCTTCATGCTCTACATGCCTCATGATACCTAAGCACACTAAGTGGAGAATCTTGGAATTGATCTTGGATTAGTGGGCTGAACCATAATTGAAATTCACTAATCATAATTAGTGAAATTTTGGCTCCAAAGTTTGGCTCCATAAATTCAATTTCAAATTCAAGTGAAATTTGAATTGAAATTCAAATTTCCCTCCAATTTTGTGTGACACTTAGGCTATAAATAGAGGTCATGTGTGTGCATTTTTTGAAATTTTATCATTTGAAAATTAAACTTCAAATTTCAGAGCTCTTTTAGAGCACAAAATTTCGTGCTCTTCTCTTCCTCTCCCTTCATTCATCTCCTTCTTCCTCCAAGCTCTTATCCATGGCCTCCTATGGTGGTGAGCTTCTTCTAGACTCATCTTCGATGGAGGGTACGTAGGAGCTAGAGCCCCGCTTTTGTCGACCTCAAAAATAAAAATGAAATAAAGGTTTAAATACATAATTTCACACAATCCTAATCTAAGGCTGTTGTCCTTTGGGACAAACGTGAGAGGTGTTAATACCTTCCTCAAACGTAAATACAACTCCCTTATCTGGAATATTCTTCATGACCGGTTTCCTTCGGTTTTTCCGACGTTTTCAACATATAAACGTTGGTGGCAACTCCGCGCATTTTCCTCCTATGGAAGACGCACCCGTGAGCCTCATCTAGCTCGCCTGCAAAAGGGTAGGTTGCGACATCACGCTTATCTTGAGTTCTTTTGGAACCTTAGCTTTTACCTTTTTTTACAAACCCCCAACAAGAAAGAACCACAACTTAGAACCAACATGAGTCATCATTCATCTAGTGTTAATGGCAAGGGTACTAGTCATAAGGGCCCTCTATCTAGAATCTTAGATGAGTTGAGTCCCCTCAAGTTATGGAAAGAAAAACTAGAAAGAAAAGAAATATGAAAAGAGAGGGTAAAAATAAATCAAGATGAGAGGGAACAAATAAGGGAAGAAGAAAGAAGGAAAATACTAAAAGAATTAAGAAAAGAAAAACATGCCTCCTATAGTAGTCATAACTCTTGCAAGAGCCTAAGTGAAGAACTTCATGACTATTATGAAGGAAGGCATAGGTCACATCTTAGACCTCACTCCCATATGAGAGAAAAGGAAAGAAAGCCTCAAGAGGCTAACATTAACCTCCCATACTTCTATGGGAAGGACAATGCAGAGGCTAACTTAGATTGAGAAATAAGGGTAGAGCAACAACTTAAAAGGAAGTCTACTTCAAAATCGTATGGCTCTCACTCTTATCCAAAGAAAGACCAAGGTCAAGGCATCTTAGGGGTAACACCTTCTAAGCCCAAAGATGATAAGGGGAAGAAAATAGAAAGGCAACCCCTTAAGGCTATTATGCAAGAGAAGACTAGATTTATAAAGTGGTTTAAATGTCTTGGAAGAGGACACATTAATTCTCAATGCCCCACCAAGAAACCATGATTATGAGGGGCCAAGCCATTTATAGTAACCAAGATTAGGCTACTACTTTTCCTTCTTCTAGTGAAAGTGAAGAAGCAAAAGGGGAAGAATCTAGTGAAGAGATCTACCCATAAGAAGAAGGACAACCTTTAATGGTTAAGGAGGAGTGTAAGGAGGCAAGTGTCTCCTCCAAGAGGTTAGCTAAGAAGGAAAGACATTTTGAAATAAAGATAAATATTAAAGTTATTTCCCCTCTTTGACAACCTCCACATTTTCTCCTTTGTGAAAAGACACTTGTTAGCATTGCCACACCTCTTAGGCTTGAGTTTATTCCTCAAGTAAAGGAGTTGTTGGATGAGGGTTTGGTTCACAAGAGCTTAAATCCTTGTGCTTTATTGGTGCCCAAAATAGGTATTATTAGGCATCAAATCCCTAAAATAGGTGGTATGATGAATGTTTTAAGTGGTGCAACCCTCTTTTGTAAAATCACTCGTGCACCCAACATCTTCATGATTTGTGTACATAGGGACTCATTAGGTAGGTTTGTTCTTATTTTTAGTTTCAATACAAACTTAGGTACTTATATGGGACACCTTAGGTTTGTCATACTTTTTGGTAGGAATAATCAACATGAAAATATAGAAAAAGGTATTTTTTATTGCATTACTTTTCTTAATTTTTTAAATGTGATCAAGGGGTTCCCATGAACCCTAAGAGAATAAAGGTCATTCCTGAGTGGCCCACTCCACCATGTATAAGAAAAATTTGTGGCTTCCATGACTTAACAAACTTTTACAAAAGGTTTGTCCCATATTTTTCTATACTTGTAGCATCACTCATTGAGTTGGGGAGGAACCATGTTCCTTCATGGGAAGATGCCCAGGAAATGGGTTTTCAGACCTTACCTTACTCAACATACCAAACACCACTAATACATATGTTTTTTTTTCTTTTTACAAGTGTTGAGGAAAAAAGCCCAGAGTTTCAAAAACCTTGGGATTTGAGGTCAAATCCTTTTGAAGGGGGAGGGAATGATGCAATCCTACCTCGCAATGGCATTGGATAGAAGACTCCAAGAAGATTGGGCCAGAGATGCAAGAGAAGGCCTTAGGGTTCTCCTAAGCCTTAGGGTAGATTTTGGGCCCATGGCCTAAGTATGAGCCCGCTTATCTTTGTACATATTAGATTAAGATTTCATTATTTTTGGGCCTTGTATTTAGGGCTCCATAATATAGGTAAGGTACCCTAAAAATATAGGATTTTTGAGCCTTTGTATTTTAGGGCACCTAGACTAGTTTTTGTATTAGGGGTAGTTTTGTAATTTCACATGCACTAAGTGAATATTTGATGTGTTTGTTGGGAAATAAATTTAATTGAATTGGTAGAAGCCTAATCCAATTAAATTTTAGAGGGGGAGGTGAGCATTTGCTTACTGCACTCCAATGCCACATCATATAGTCACACTTTGTGCATGTCCTTCATGCTTTACATGCCTCATGACACCTAAGCACACTTAGTGGAGAATCTTGGAACTGATCTTGGATTAGTGGGCTGAACCATAGCTAAAATTCACTAATCATAATTAGTGAAATTTTGGCTCCACAAATTCAATTTCAAATTCAAGTGAAATTTGAATAATTCAAATTTCCCTTCGATTTTGTGTGTACATTTTTTTCAACTTTGATCATTTGAAAATTGAACTTCAGATTTCAGAGCTCTTTTAGAGCACAAAATTTCGTGTTCTTCTCTTCCTCTCCCTTCATTCATCTCCTTCTTCCTCGAAGCTCTTATCCATGGCCTCCTATGGTGGTGAACTTCTTTTAGACTCATCTTCTCCTTGAAGTGGCGTCTCCTCTCTCTCTTTCTTCTCCATTCCGCTGCCATTCATCTTCCAAGAAGCAAAGGAATCCATTGATGAAGAAGATCCTAGGCCTATAAGCTCCAGATGGAGCTACATCAATACACATATGTGCAAAGTATTTTGCCACCTATATCAACATACATGCATATTTAAGGTATTTCTGCTACCTACATTAACATACAAATTAACAAGGTATTTTGCTACCTATATTAACATACAAATTAACAAAGTATTTTTGCTACCTATATTATCATACAAACTAACAAGGTATTTTGCTACCTATATTAACATACAAATTAACAAGGTATTTTGCTACCTACATTAACGTACAAATTAACAAGGTATTTTGCTACCTACATTAACATACAAGATATTTTTGCTACCTACATTAAATTAACAAGGTATTTTTGCTACCTATATCAACATACCTTCCTATTCGTGAGGTATTTGCTAACTAACTAAACACATATGCAAATTGGCAAGGTATTTTTGCTACCTACATCTACTGCATTTTGGGTGGCATTTGCTATATGTTCACATTTTATTCCATATATGTACACACACTCGAGAGTCAATTTCATGCTATGTATTCACACACATATTTGCATTTATTGGAAAAGCAATCTTGTGTTACACATTCATGGGAAAGGAAAAAGAATTTTTACTACTCATTCATATTTTGAAAAGCAATTTCATGCCATGCACTCCCATTTTGAGAAGCACTTTCGTGCCATTTTCAGCATATATGCATATGGGCAAGGCACTTGGCTACCTATCCAACACATGTACACTTCACTTGAATGGTGTTTGCCTCTCGCTACCTATGCTAATATACACACATACATGGTGAACAACCTTTCCACATCTTCTAGGTGCAAAGAATCATCATGGTACAACCTTCATCAACATGCTCTCATCTTCATGCCTTTTTGCACTAAAAAATGAAAGCTTGAGTTCCTAGGCCTAAGGCATTTATGGGCAGTCATTCTAGTTCCTACAAGCTGTCCCTAAACTCAACAATGGCAACCACATATGCACAAGTCAGTCCCAAAAACGAAATTCACAAAACCATGCACAAATGCCATCGAGGCATTTCACCGAGCACTTGGTGGGCGCACGTTTAGGCACAAAAAAGTGAGGAATAGGGGCAATGCGACATGCCTAATTTTTTCAGAACACAACCTAAGCCTAAGGCCATCCCCTACAACCCCCAATTCAACCAAACAAGCATGAATTCAAGAATAAATTGCTTCTCAGATTTTTGCAAGGATGAGCAAATAAGACATTAAAACGCAACAATAGTGAGCCAAAAAGCAAAGGAGAAGTGCACTTACTTGTAGGGAGTGAACAAGAGTATCAAAATGGAAGCAAAAGCACAAAAATGGTGGCTTAGGGCTACAAAATTGTGATTTCTGCAAGCTTCTACATCTCTTGAATGTTGGGGAAGGTTTTGGGATGAATGAAACTTCACTCAGCCCCCCTTTTTATGTTTCTCATGCAGAGGTGCTCGCCCAAGCGAGCTAACTCTGTACTATTTTTCTTTTGGAAAATCTAAATACCCTATTGCTGTGCTTTTCTTGATTCCTAGGATTGCAAATAAACTAGGCATATCCAACTATGACTTAAGAAACATGAGTGAATAAATAACAAGCAGAAATTTAAAAGGTGCTAAGCTACCTCCTACTAGCGTGTCTTTAACGTCTTGAGCCGGGCGTGGGATGATAATCTTTTGATCACGGGCCTAGTGCCTACTCGTACCTTTGCTTTGGTGTGGTATCGACCAAATCTTTGCTTATCCTCCGACTCACAAGATGACAAAAATGCATATGCATGCATGCTCATGATTCGGCAGTTCAAGTGTAACGATTTAAGCAAATGTTTATTATGTTCAATTTTACTTAACGCTTGCGACACCCCTACAGATTGAGCGAGATGGCCCAAGATTAAAATGAGAATACACATTCTAAACCAATAACCGACACAACACAAGGGTTGAAATGCAAACCATCAATCTGATGTTTATTAAATGTTGTGATCAAAGTTTACAAAGGACGTGAAAACTTTGGGGAGCCTTAGAGTACAATCATGTATTGACTCCCTAGCTGCCCCACGTGCTAAGCATAATACCGTTTGACGATATTGGCATTCACGGGTGAAGGTAACTCTTCATTGTCCATGTTGGCAAGCACCGGTGCTCCTCTTGAGAATGCTTTCTTCACGATGAAAGGTCCTTCGTAGTTTGGAGCCCACTTCCCTCTAATGTCTTTTTGGGCTTGGGACACTTTCTTGAAGACAAGATCCCCTTCATCGAACTTGAGTAGGCGTACCTTATTGTCGAAATCATTCTTCACCCGTCTTTGATACAAGCGCCCGTGGCTCATAGCTGTCAATCTCTTACCTTCTATAAGATTGAGCTGATCAAAACGCCCTTGGGCCCACTTCGATTCTTTCAACCCGGACTTTGCCGGAATCCTTAAAGAGGGGACCTCTACTTCAAACGGCAGTACGGCTTCCATCCCGTACACCAACAAAAATGGAGTTGCCCCAATTGATGTGCACACTAAGGTTCGGTAACCATGCAGCGCGAAAGAGAGCATCCTGTGCCAATCTTTGTATGACACTGTCATCTTCTGAATGATATTCTTGATGTTCTTGTTGGCCGCCTCAACCGCACCATTCATCTTGGGCATGTAAGGCATGGAGATCTTGAAATCCTCACACATTTCCTTCATCATCTTGTTATTTAGGTTGGTAGCATTGTCCGTGATAATTTTTCGGGGTAACCCATATCGGCAAATTATATCATTTTTTATGAATCTAACCGCTACGCTCCTCGTCATGCTAGAGTATGAAGCAGCTTCAACCCATTTGGTGAAGTCTCGATCGCAACCAAGATGAAGCGATGTCCATTCGAAGCCTTGGGCTTAATGGCTCCGATCACATCTATTCCCCACATAGAGAAGGGCCATGGCGCTGCCAAAACGTTCAAAGGCATGGGTAGAGCATTGACATTGTCCGCAAATGCCTGGCACTTGTGGCATTTTCTAACATGGATGCAACAATCGCTTTCCATGGTGAGCCAGTAATAGCCTTGATTCAATCCTACCTCCCAAGGGCATTGGATAGAAGACTCCAAGAAGATTGGGCTAGAGATGCAAGAGAAGGCCTTAGGATTCTCATGAGTCTTAGGGTAGATTTTGGGCCCATGGGCTAAGTATGAGCCCACTTATCTTTGTACATATTAGATTACGGTTTTATTATTTTTGGGCCTTGTATTTAGGGCTCCATAATGTAGGTAGGGTACCCTATAAATGTAGGATCTTCAGCCCTTGTATTTTAGGGCACCTAGACTAGTTTTTTTTTATTAGGGGTAGTTTTGTAATTTTACATGCATTGAGTGAATATTTGATTTGTGTGTTGGGAAATAAATTTAATTGAATTGGGAGAAGCCCAATCCAATTAAATTTTAGAGGGGGAGGTGAGCATTTGCTTGCTACCCATTGCCACATCATATAGTCACACTTTGTGCATGTCCTTCATGCTTTACATGCCTCATGACACCTAAGCACACTTAGTGGAGAATCTTGGACTTGATCTTGGATTAGTGGGCTGAACCATTGCTAAAATTCACTTATCATAATTAGTGAAATTTTGGCTCCACAAATTCAATTTCAAATTCAAGTGAAATTTGAATAAATTTCCCTCCAATTTTGTGTGACACTTAGTCTATAAATAGAGGTCATGTGTGTGCATTTTTTTTAACTTTGATCATTTGAAAATTAAACTTCAGACTTCAGAGCTCTTTTAGAGCACAAAATTTCGTGCTCTTCTCTTCCTCTCCCTTCATTCATCTCCTTCTTCCTCGAAGCTCTTATCCATGGCCTCCTATGGTGGTGAGCTTTTTCTAGACTCATCTTCTCCTTGAAGTGGCGTCTCCTCTCTCTCTTCCTTCTTCATTATGCTACCATTCATCTTCCAAGAAGCAAAGGAATCCATTGATGAAAAAGATCCTAGGCCTACAAGCTCCAATGGAGCTACATCAAGCCTACCGTTAGAATCTTTCTAGCCATGGCATGCCCATTAGCATAAGTCCCGAAGGACCCTTCATGCACCTCCAGGAGCATTCGCTCGGCTTCCTTAGCATCTACACATCGGAGCAAAACCATATCATGATTTCGCTTGTACAGGATACCTCCACTTAGAAAGAAACCAGCTGCCAACCTCCGCAACGTCCTCTTGTCGTTGTCAGATGCATTCTATGAATACTTCTTACACTCTATGTACCGCTTGATGTTGTGGTACCACGGCGTACCGTCTTGCTCCTCTTCTATCAAGCAACAATGTGTGGGCTTGCTGCGACATCTGAACTCGATGTATGGCAAGCATGTAGGGTTAGATGAAACATAGATGCCAGAGTGGCAAGCGCATCAACCATCTGATTTTCCTCTTTGGGAATGTGGTGGAAGGTGACCTTGTCGAAGAACTCAATCAGTTTCTTGATGTAGGCCTGATAGGGTATCAACTTGTGATCCCTAGTTTCCCATTCTCCCCTCAGCTGGTGAATTACCAAGGCTGAGTTTCTGTACACTTTGAGCAATTTGACGTTAAAGTCAATTGCCACTTGGATTCCGAGGGCGCATGCCTTAACTCAGCCATATTATTCGTGCAATCAAAGCCCAATCTAGCTATGAAGGGAATGCATTGGTTGTTGGGAGAGAACAAAGCCGCCCCAACCCGATGGCCTTGGGTGTTAGACGCGCCATCGAACCACACGATCCAGTTATCCCTTTCCTCATCCTCCACCTTCTCCCCGAACAAGGCCATGATGTCTTCATTTGGAAACTCCGGATGCATGGGCTGGTAGTCATTGAGAGGCTGCTGAGCTAGATAGTTCATCAAGGCGCTTCCTTTTATCGCCTTTTGAGTGACATAGACAATGCCAAACTCAAATAGCAGAACTTGTCATCGAGCGATCCGTCCTGTAAGAGCGGGTTTCTCAAAAATGTACTTGACTGGGTCCATCTTGGATACCAACCAAGTAGTATGGCTTAACATATATTGCCTTAGACGATGGGACCCTCATACCAAGGCACATGTCCTTTCCAACAGAGAGTAGTTTATCTCGCAGGCAGTGAACTTTTTGCTCAAGTAATAGACAGTTTGTTCTCTCTTTCTGGAATCGCCATGTTGCCCTAGCATGCACCCCATCGACTCATCCAACACCGTCATGTATAGGATAAGAGGTCACCTGGGCACTGGTGGCATCAGCACAGGAGGGTTCATAAGGCATTGCTTGATCCTATCGAATGCCACTTGACAGTCATCGTTCCATCAGACTGACTGATTCTTGCGCAAAAGTTTGAAGAGAGGCTCACAGGTAGTGGTGAGCTACGACATGAACCTTGCTATATAGTTTAGGTGCCCCAAGAAACCTCAGACTTGTTTTTCAGTGCACGGTTCGGGCATCTAAAGGATGGCCTTTACCTTTTCAGGGTCCACCTCTATCCCTTTCTGACTTACGATGAAACCAAGCAATTTTCTCTACTTGACCCCGAAGATGCACTTGGCGGGGTTCAATCTTAACTAGTACTTTCACAGTCTCTCGAACAACTTCCGCAAGTTGACGAGATGTTACTCCTCAGTCCTAGACTTGGCAATCATGTCATCCACATAGACTTCAATCTCTTTGTGCATCATATCGTGGAATAATGCTACCATAGCTCGCTGATAGGTTGCCTCGGTGTTCTTGAGCCCAAAGGACATCACCTTATAACAGAATGTTCCCCACAAGGTGACGAACATAGTCTTCTCCATGTCCTCTGATGCCATCTTTATCAGATTGTAACCCAAGAACCCGTCCATGAAGGAAAACAAAGCGAAATTGGTTGTGTTATCTACAAGGACGTCGATGTGTGGTAAAGGAAAGTTATCATTTGGACTGGCTCTGTTTAGGTCCCGATTGTCCATACACATTTGTACCTTCCCATCCTTCTTAGGGACCAGCACAATATTGGCCACCCATTCGGGGTACCGAGCCACTGCCAAAAAGCTACCGTCGAACTGCTTTTTCACCTCTTCTTTGATCTTCAAGGAAATTTCGGGCTTCATCCTTCTTAGCTTTTATTTTATCGGGGAACAATCGGGATTCAATGGCAACCGATGTTGTATAATGTCGGGGTTCAAACCAGGCATATCTTGGTACGACTAAGCGAAGATGTCTTGGTAGTTTCGTAGAAAAACCACCAATTCATCTCGGACCGGTGTGGCCATGCTCATACCAACCTTTACCTTTTTCTTTTCCTTGCAAACACCCAAGTTCATGATTTTCGTTTCTTCTTGGTGCGGCTTCATCTTTTGGTCTTCCTGAGCGACCATCCTTTCTAGCTCCGGGGAAAACCCCATATCTTCATCTTCTCCATCCTCGGCTTGGCTTGCTATTCGTTCAAAATCGACGTCAGGGTCCTCGGTATTAGTACCTTCACTGGACTCATCGTCGAATCTGTACCATTTAATCGCAACAGAAATAAACATGCAGATGGATGAGAATGGGTAACGGTGCAAGAACAAATGAAGGAAAGATCTTATATTATATATCTTGATAGCAAAAAGACATAATGCCCTAACAGGGAGAAAACCCTAAAGCCTAGGCCCAACTGTAGGGTTAAAACTAACGAGTTACATTATGTCCGCCATGGAAACTTCAGGTCATTCAACAACTTGTCAGTTTCCTAATTGGAAATCAGGAAGGCACGACTGTACCCAGTTTGAACGCTCTTGGGGGGCATTATTGTGTATCATGGTGACTTGCTCTTCACACCTCCAGCCCGCACTCACAAAGCTCTAGCTGATGTGGCATGGAGGGGCTTCTTTCACTCACGGCCTTGGCTGTTGGCTCATCCCCCTACTTCTCTTCTCTAGGGTGCTTCTTCTTACATCCGCACGCGTGGACCTATAGCCTAGCCCAAACCCCTTGCGGTTTTCCTTGAATTCCACGAAGCTGGCCACACCATCGTTGTTCTTTCCTAAGCCTATTTCGGGCTCATATCCGTGCCCTAACATAACACGGGCTACCATCATCGCAGCGTCAAATATGCGGGGTTGCGTCGGGAGGGATTCCACAAAAGCATTGCTCACTACCTTAAAGGACTGGAAAGCCGTCTCCAAGGATTCTTCCGCAGCTTCAACTTACGGCATAGAAGAAGGGTAGCTTACTAGAATATCCTCCTCCCCCGACACAATGACCAAACGCCCTTCCACCACGAACTTCAATTTTTGGTGGAGCGTTGAAGGGACCACCCCAACCGAGTGAATCCAAGGTCGGCCCAAAAGACAACTATAGGCCAGATCGATATCCATCACTTGGAATGTGACTTGGCAAGTCTGGGGTCTGATTTGAACTAGGAGATCAATCTCCCCTATAACGTTTCTACGGGTGCCGTCAAAAGCTCATACTATCATGGAGCTTGGATTTAGATGTGACACGTTGAAAGGCAGCTTGTTCAATGTACTCTTAGGCATGACATTAAGTGATGAGCCATTGTCACTGAGTACTGATGCAATCCTACCCCGCAAAGGCATTGGATAGAAGACTCCAACAAGATTGGGCTAGAGATGCAAGAGAAGGCCTTTGGGTTCTCATGAGCCTTAGGATACATTTTGGGCCCATGGGCTAAGTATGAGCCCACTTATCTTTTTACATATTAGATTAGGATTTCATTATTTTTGGGCCTTGTATTTAGGGCTCCAGAATATAGGTAGGGTACCCTAGAAATGTAGGATTTTTTAGCCCTTGTATTTTAGGGCACCTAAACTAGTTTTTGTATTAGGGATAGTTTTGTAATTTCACATGTGTTAAGTGAATATTTGATGTGGGTGTTGAGAAATAAAGTTAATTGAATTGGGAGAAGCCCAATCCAATTAAATTTTAGAGGGGGAGGAGAGCATTTGCTTGCAACACCCCATTGCCACATCATATAGTCACACTTTGTGCATGTCCTTCATGCTTTACATGCCTCATGACACCTAAGCACACTTAGTGGAGAATCTTGGACTTGATCTAGGATTAGTGGGCTGAACCATAGCTAAAATTCACTAATCAAAATTAGTGAAATTTTGGCTCCACAAATTCAATTTCAAATTCAAGTGAAATTTGAATAAAAATTCAAATTTCCCTCCATATTTGTGTGACACTTAGGCTACAAATAAAGGTCGTGTGTGCATTTTTTCAACTTTGATCATTTGAAAATTAAACTTCAGATTTTAGAGCTCTTTTAGAGCACAAAATTTTGTGCTCTTCTCTTGCTCTCCCTTCATTCATCTCCTTCCTCCAAGCTTTTATCCATGGCCTCCTATGGTGGTGAGCTTCTTCTAGACTCATCTTCTGCTTGAAGTGGCGTCTCCTCTGTCTCTTTCTTCTCCATTCTGCTGCCGTTCATCTTCCAAGAAGCAAAGGAATCCATTGATGAAAAAGATCCTAGGCCTACAAGCTCCAATGGAGCTTACATCATGTGGTATCAAGATCATTTTTGTCTAGGTGATGTTCATTTGCTTCCTCTATCTTTTTGTTCGGTGCATTCTCTATAATTCCTTGTTCTTCATCTTATTCTCCATGTATATCCTCCATTGTCTTGTGGTTTGGTGTTGTTTAGAGTAGATTCCAAAAAAATAAATCGATTAAATCTTAGATCTACACTTGTTCTTGCATTTCTATGGTTCAAATTTTGTAGTTCTGAAATTTCAATTGAAAATTATTGTGAAAACAACTGCCAAAACTAGAGGTTTCTTCAGTTTTTTTTATAGTTTTTCTACTCTACTCTAGAGCCATTCTAGGTTTCTCTTTGAGTCCTAGCTTGATTTTGTGTGCTTTTCATGCTTTAATTGTTGAATAATCCTTGAAAATTTGTCTTGTTAAAACTCTACTTGTTTAGCTTTCATTTCATTTTGTTTTGTCTTTGGTTATTGCTTGTGTCTTTGTTTCCTTGCTTGTGAGTTGCCATATAGGGAATTGGAAAGGAGGATTGGTGCCATACCTTGAAGAATTTGAGTCAAGAAGCAAGTGGCCAACCACCTTAAGAGCTATTGGACTAAGAAGCACTCCAAATTAAGTGAAACACCAAAGAGAAAATAGCCACCACAATTGAGGACTTTTTTTGTTTTTGTAATTTTGTAATTGGCAATTTGCTTTGCTTTCAAATTTTGTAACAAAAAGGTCTTTCATTGGAAGTTGGGAGCCTCCAATAGATCACCCTACTTCCAGTTGTGTGTAATAATTTTAGGTAATTTTCCCTTAGGATACTGAGTGTTTTGTTAGGAACCTTAAATTAGGTCATCCTAACACTCTTAGGATTCGCCTAGTTTGTATTTCTTACACTTTAATTTCTTGCTTACTTTCAAAGCTTATTTCCTTTACCCTCCATTGTCAAACCACCTAGATAGCTTGCCTTTTACCTTATCTTTCACACCTCTTTTGGTGTTTATTTTGGCTAGTTTCAACCATAGTTTCTTTTACCTTTTGTTTTCAAACCCCCAACAAGAAAGAACCATAACTTAGGAACCAACATGAGTCTTCATTCTTCATCTAGTGTTAATAGTGAGGGTTCTACTCCTAAGGACCCCTTGTATAAGATATTAGATGAGTTGAGATCCCTTAAGTTGTGGAAAGAAAAACAAAAGAGAAAAGAAAAAGGTAAAAAAAGAGTGGAAGAAATAAGTCAAGATGAAAGAGAGAAAATAAGAGAGGAAGAAAGAAGAAAAATAATGAAATAAATGAAAAGAGAAAAACATGCCTCCTATAGTAGTCATGACTCTTGCAAGAGTTTAAGTGAAGAACTTAGTGACTATTATAGAGGGTGTCATAGTTCACATACTAAACACCATTCCCAAAGAAGAGAAAAGGATATAAGGCCTTAAGAGGTTAACATTAGCCTCCTATATTTCCATGGAAAAGATAATGTTGAGGCCTACTTAGATTGGGAAATGAAGGTTAAACAACTCTTTGCTTGCCATCATATTAGCGAAGAGAGAAAAGTTCCATTGGCTACCCTTAACTTTCAAGGGTATGCCCTCTATTGGTGGACTTCCCTTGTTAGGGAACGAAGGATTCATGGGGATCCTCCAGTAGAGTATTGGAATGATCTTAAGAGTGCCCTTAGGAAGAGGCACATTCCCTCCTACTATGAAAGGGAGCTTATGGACAAGCTCCAAAGGCTTAGACAAGGGAGTATGAGTGTTGAAGAATATAGACAACAAATGGAACTACTCCTTTTAAGAGCTGGACTTAGGGAGGAGGAAAGAACAAGCATAGCTAGGTTCCTTAGTGGGCTTAATATGGAAGTGAGGTATAAGGTTGAACTCCTTCCATATAGGGACCTAGATGAGCTAGTCCAACTTTGTATAAGAATGGAGCAACAACTTAAAAGAAAGCCTTCTTCAAAATCTTATGGTTTTCAGTCTTATCCAAAGAAGGACCAAGCCCAAAGAATTTTGGGGGCTGCACCTTCAAACCCAAGGAAGATAAGGGTAAAACCATAGAGAAATCCACCCCTAAGAGTAGTTCCCAAGAAAGGACTAACAACATTAAATGTTTCAAATGTCTTGGGAGAGGTCACATTGCCTCTCAATGCCCTACAAAGAAAACCATGATCATGAGGGGTCAAGACATTTATAGTAGTCAAGAGGAGACTACTTCTTCCCCTTCCTCTAATGGAAGTGAAGATGAAGTAAGGGGTGAAGAGTCTAGTGAGGAAGTCTACCCCCATGAAGAAGGTGACCTCCTAATGGTTAGAAGGCTCCTTGGAGGTCAATCTTGTGATCTATCTCAATCCCAAAGAGAGAACATCCTTCATACAAGATGCAAAATTTAAGATAAAACTTGTTCTCTCATTGTGGATAATGGATCTTGTTGCAATTGTTGTAGCACAAGATTAGTTTCCAAGTTGAACCTCACTATCATTCCCCACCCAAAACCTTATAAACTTCAATGGCTCAATGAGCAAGGGGAAATGATAGTTAACCATCCAAATGGCACTGCTTCTCAGTAAAAGTTTCCCTAGCAATCATAATTCTAATCTTCCCTTACCAAAGTGGCAGCTGGTCTACGCCATCTTGACTCAGGTTACTATTCATATGGCCCAGCTAATCTCAGACGCCATCTACCAGTTTGCAGGGATCGCACCTCCTAGACATCCAATGGACCCCGAAAAGTCCAACAGAGCACTGGGGTTTCCGGCCTTGATCACGGGTCTTTGCCAGTTCTATGGGGTGTCGGTTACGCCCACAAAGCTTATTTGGCCTCCCATTAACAAGACCTTTATAGAAAAATACTGCAAGCCAAGACAGACACAACAACAGGGGCATGACCATCAACAACAACCAGACGTAGATGCACCACTGCCACCTCTACAGTAGCCACCATCTCTAGAGTTCATCTCTACTCACATGCAGAGGATGGAACTTTATATGTAGCATGTGGCTGACCAGCAGGCGACCAATCATAGGGGTCAGGTGTAGCTGAATGAGAGCTTTTACCAGTACACCCTGCATCAGCAGAGCCAAGATCCAAGCCCTTACTCGTGGCCTACTCTCGAGCAGTTCAGGTTCGCAGTTGCATGTTGGATCGAGTGGCCTCAGAATAATTAAGAAATGGGGTTGAATTAATTATTCCTAAACCTTTACTAATTAAAAATTTACTCTTCTAAGGCTTTTACTATGTTGTTAAGAGAATAAGGAGTAGAAAAAAAACTTAACCAAAAGTAAAAGCAGAAATTTAAATGCACAGCGGAAAGTAAAAGAGTAGGGAAGAAGGAAACAAACACACAAGAGTTTTTATACTGGTTCGGCAATAACCTAGGCCTACATCCAGTCCCCAAGCGACCTGCGATCCTTGAGATTTCTTTCAACCTTGTAAAAATCCTTTTACAAGCAAAGATCCACAAGGGATGTACCCTCCCTTGTTCTCTTTGAACCTAGTGGATGTAGCCTCCACTAGAACTGATCCACAAGAGATGTACCCTCTCTTGTTCTCAGTCAAACCCAAGTAGATGTACCCTCCAATGTGTTAAGACAAAGATCTCAGGCGGTTAAACCTTTGATACTTTGTGAATGGGGAGACAAAAGAATTCTTAGGCGGTTAGTCCTTTGAAAACTTTTGTATTAGGGAAAGGGAAGAATCAAAAGAATTCTCAGAATGTGTCGTTTTGAATTCTTTGACAAGGGAGAAGGGAGACACAAAAGAATTCAGGCGGTTAGTCCTTCGTTCTTTTGGAAAAGGGAGAAGAGAGACACAAAAAGAATTTAGGCGGTTAGTCCTTGGCGAATTCTTTTTGGCAAAGGGAGAAGAGAATGAAAAGATGAATAGCACAAGTTTTCAAGGTTTAGAAAACCAGAAAACTTTAGAAAGCTTTTGGTACAAAGAAGAAGAAGAAGTTCAAAGAGATTCAAGGCTTGTAAAGGATTGTAAGAGATTGATTGGAAAAGTATTCAAGATTGTTGAAATGCAAAACAAAGCCTTGCTTTTATAGACTCTTCATGTCTGGTCAAAACAACCATTAGAAGAGTTATGACTTTTAGAAAAACTTAAAACCAATTTGAAAAAGTCAAAAACCTTTTGAAAAGTTACATCTTTTGATTTATTCAGAAACAATCACTAGAAATCGATTACCAAATCAGTGTAATCAATTACACAAGGCTTTTATGTGAAAGGATGTGACTCTTCACTTTTGAATTTAAATTTCAACGTTCAAAGACACTGGTAATCGATTACCAAAACATTGTAATCAATTACAGCTTTTTGAAATTAATTGGAATGTTGTAAATTCAGTTTGAAAAACTTTTTCAAATCTATTTTGCTACTGGTAATCGATTACAATATTCTGGTAATCGATTACCAGAGAGTAAAAACTCTTTGGTAAAAAGATTTTGAGAAAAACTCATCTGCTACTCAGTTTTTGAAAAAACTCTTTAATACTTATCTTGATTGAGCCTTCTCTTGATTCTTGAATCTTGAGTCTTGAATCTTGATCTTGATTCTTGAGATCATGAACCTTGAATCTTGATTCTTGACTCTAAACTTTCTTCTTAAGTCTTGAATTCTTCTTGATTCTTATCTTGAACTCTTGAATTGTTCTTGATTCACTTGAGTTGTTCTTTGATTGATCTTTGAGCTTTTTGTCATCACCTTTGTTATCATCATTGTTATCATCAAAACACCTTTGAATCACCTTTGATTCACCATGAAGCTTTGCTTCTACATTGCATGGCCTGGAGATAGGCCCAATTTTCAGGCAGGGGCAAGACCCGCAGGGACCCCCGGAGATAGAGATGGAGCTCAGGAAGACAATGACATGGCCGATGTGATGGACTTCTTCCTTTGAGGAGGCCGAGTCGCTTGACTGGGATTGCTTAAAACTGTGAACTCGTCTTTATTTTGTTTTTATCACTTTTAGTATTTGTTTGTTATATCATTGTGATTGAACTTGACTTTATTTTATCGCTTTCGGTATTTGTTTGTTATCTCATTGTTATGAAACTTTATCGCTTCCAATATGTTGACGTATTATTTTATTGTGATGGAACTCGTCTCTAGTTTATCGCTTCCAGCATGTTGTCATGTTATTTCATTTTGATGTTTTGTTTGAAGCAAGAAAACAAAAAAAATGGGGATTTGTGTATGGTTTCTTTTTGTTCACGTGCCCTTTGTTCCTTTGAAAAGTGTAATCTCAGGTAACAACTTTGCATAGGTTACAAACTTTTTCTAAAAAAAAAAACAAAACAACAAACTAAGACTAACATGCTTTTGAAAAAAAGAAATGATCACCAGTTTTCTTTGGAAAATTCACGGATCAAAACACGAAAGGTTTTTGAAAAAAGAAATGTATGCCTAGAGGGTGAAAACAACGACAGATTAATGCCAAAATGAACTCGGATGTTTGTATGACCTGATAAAAGGAGAAATTATCGAAACACTAGTTTGGTCTAAATGTGGAAACGAACCCTAAGCCTTAGTGTTTGCATGGCCACAAAGGCTTATATTTGAGTGTTTGCATGGATGTGTGCTATGATTAATTTTGCATGAATTTCTAATTATCATAATATGCATTTCATGGAAATGATTTAGGCATTCCCTTCTTTCTAAGCCATTGGCTAAACAAATATCCCGACATACATTATGTCCTGCCATTTGCAGGCTTTTTGAGCCAAACGTCGACTTTTTGCCATAACCTTGACCTAGGATGAAAATTTCCAACCTTTCCTTAGGATGATAAAGCATGAGGGTCTTCCAAGCGAAGCTTCTATTACCTTGGGTTAGAGGTGTTCGTCAAAACGCAAAAAAAATAAAAGAAAGAGAGAGAATCAATCAATCAAGATAAAAGAAAAGCAAAGGAAAATAGAAAGGAAAGAACAAGTTCTTTGGACCAGACAATATCTGAACAATGTGTAGAATTGTCGGAAAGAAAAAAATATAAAGAAAAAAAGGGGCAATAGTAACTTGGTTAAGACACGGGGGATGTGTAAAGTGATTGCCTGCTTTAGTTACAAACCAAATCTTTGTGTCCGCTTTCTTGTTCCGCACCGAACCAAAGGGGAAAGGCCAGGACTACCAAAGCCAAATTTCCTACCAGAATCCAACCTTATAAAGTCCTATTGATCCATGATGATTATGCATATTATCTTTGATTTGATGGGAAATGACTTGCAGAGTCAATTTATGACATGTCTGTGGTTTGGAATTAAGATGAAACACTTGCCTGTGTGAGCCTTTATACACCTTGAGCAGTTTTCCTCTATTCAGTTGGACCCAGTGTTTCTTCTAATGTTCTTTTAAAAATGAAATGCTAATGTCTTAAATCTCATTTTTGGTTATGAGAAATTCTATCTGCATGCTTTCATTTCCCATTAGTCACATTGTTTTTCTTCAAAAAAAATATGTTTTGTTCTAATCAATTTAGAGGTTTGTTTCTTTGCTAGACATGTTCACGTTTTAGTAAAAGATTTCCAAGACTATCAGAGTCTTTTGTCTTGCAGAGACTTCAATGTCTTCCGCCTTTACATTTCAAAGACTATCAATATCTTTTGTCAAGACTATCAAAGTCTTTTTTACTTTTCAAGGACTATCAAAGTCTTTTGTCAAGACTATCAAAGTCATATTTACTTTTCAAAGACTATCAATGTCTTTTGTCAAGACTATCAAAGTCTTCTTTACTTTTCAAAGACTATCAGAGTCTTTTGTTAAGACTATCAAAGTCTTCTTTAATTTTCAAGGACTATCAATGTCTTTTGCCAAGACTATCAAAGTCTTCTTTACTTTTCAAGGACTATCAAAGTCTTTTCCCAAGACTATCTTAGTCTTCTTTACTTTTCAAGGACTATAAGAGTCTTTTGCCAAGACTATCAAAGTCTTCTTTACCTTTCCAGGACTATCAGAGTCTTTTTGCCGAGACTTCAATGTCTCATTTACTTTTCAAAGGCTATCAATGTCTTTTGTCAAGACTTCAATGTCTCCTTTACATTTCAAGACTTCAAGGTCTTTTGTTTGGTGTACCTGATACTTCATACATTTATTTCACAGGTTTCACTGCTTTGGTTTTCGCTAGTTGTCGGTCGGATAGCAAGATCACTAGGATGAAATTAATGTCCTTATCTTTACTTACCTTTTCATCTTCAATAAAAGATAAGTAAAGAGGGGCAACTGTCAAATCCTAATTTTGTCCGAGGACTATCATTTGCTAACATTTTGATTCTCGCTAGCTGAATTGAGTTGTTTCACACCGATCACCGTGTAAGACGAATGATTATTCGGCGTTTCGATAAAGAATGAAAAAAATACCCAAAAAGGAGGGTAAAAGGATCATTTTGAAGCCTTTTCTGACCCCTGGCTCGCCCAGGCTTCGCTTGGACCCCCAAATAGCTTAGGGGTGAAGTAATCAGCTTTCCTGGGTGAGCAAGGTTACTTCAGGTTGAAGCAACAGCTCACCCGAGCGAGCTGCAGATCAACCAAGTCCCCTCATTTCCTATAAATAGGCGTGAAGGGGGCTGAAGGAAGGGTTCAACATTCAAACATTGAAAGGTTTCAATGAAATTTGAAGGGACGAAGAAGAAAAAAGAGAAAAATGAGGTCGAGGCGCTACCAAATCGCTATCGTAATCGACTTCTACATCGTTCTTCATTCAATGTTCTTTGTTCTTCATCTGGTTAGTATTTATTTTAAGTATTTGAGTACAATCTATGCACCCTTAGGGGTCCTCTTTGTTGATTTGTACATCTTCATCTCATTCTTCTACCATATGTAATCTTTTTTCTTTTGGTAAAGTGAGTTTTGACTGATCATTTATGTCACCATCCATCTTTTAATGAGTTTGAAAGTTAATAAGTGAAACCAAGATAAAATCAACATGCAATTGAGTTCTTATCCGTAAAAGTCTCTTGAATCCGTCCAAGATCCAACGCCTTAACAGCTTCTTTCACTTTGTTGGTTATATGAACCTTTCAAAAGTTTAAAATCAACCCAATGCATAACTTTCTCGCTTTTAAAGAACTACGTAGGTTTGAGTTCCTCATCGCACTTGAGGATATGTAGGAGTAAGGGCAACGCTCTTGTCGACCCCAATAAAAATATAAAGATAAAAAAGGGAAAAATAAATAAATATTGAAGTCATGATTTTGCACACTCGATTAAAGGCTATCATCCCTTGTGATGGACACGTGGGGTGCTAATACCTTCCCCGCGTGTAAAAGACTCCCAAACCCTTATTCTTAAAATTTGCAGACCCCTTTTTGGTTTTTCTAACGTTTTCCTTAAATAAACGTTGGTGGCGAATCCCGCGCGTTTTCTCTTTTGGAAGATGCACCCTTGAGTCTCGCCTCGCCTTCCCGCCGAAGGGTAGGTTGTGACAACCATAAAAACCAGATATGGAAAAATGTGGCATTTTCACATTAATCACAATAGTGCAATTAATGATGATCAAACATGTGAATCTCAAGTTAGATACTAAGTAGGTCTGTGGGCAACATGGATTTGTCTTATAATATGTAAGGCTAATTATCATAAGGGGAATTAAGAAACTAAATAACAACAATTACAACAAACAACATATCAGGACTCATCATGGTTAGGTAATTCAACTTCCTAATCAACCTCCAATATCTCCCAGTAAAAGATTAACATTTGGGTAAATAGAAGGGTCAACTAGCTTACAATCCAACATACCAGTCTCATCCAAAATACCCATTTCATTTTAGATATAACAATGCTTGCCTTTGGCTGAGCTACCTTAATTCGAAGAAAATACTACAATCATCCTAGATCCTTTGTTAAAAACGAAAAACTAAGTGGTGTTTGAAGCCTTCAATAATAACAACATCATCAACATAAACAACTAAATAAATACAATGGTTAGATGAACATTGTGATTTGTAGAACACATAGTTGTCTACTTCACTATGAGCCATACGAAACTCCAAATAACTATACTAAATCTCCCTCCCAAACCAAGCATAGAGTAACAACAATTGATGGCATGGTCAAAATGCTTACAATATGTGTGTCGAAGATGTTTCCCTTCACATCTTCCTCGACCACCATGACCAAGTCCTTCATAACCATGGCTTGCGAAGAAAGAACCTAAAGTTAAGGATTCGGCACCTATCTATGAACCAATTGTCAGTGTTGCCTCTAGAGCAGGAACCCTAAGTAGACAATCAATAAGATTCTCTGCCAAACTGAATACTAGAGGCTATCAAGATTTGGTTCGGCAGCGTGTGGTGTGGATGTCACACAAACCTGAGTGTTATTTTGGACACCCAATAACCACCCACAACTATCAAGGACAGAAGAGGCCAAAAAACCACAAGGTGGATTGAACAACAGAAAAATTTCCTTGGAATGGGAGGTAGTCTCCCAGGCCAAATATATATAGAAAGAAGTTGTACAAAGGGTTTATGATAATTAGGGAAACACTATTACAAGGTCGACAAAGCATTCAACTTAATTGGCCCAATTCTGTACAACAAATAAAATGAAACAATTACAATGAGGTCAATCAAATATTCTAGTGCAATTTCATCCTACATTTATTCCTTTATAGTGAATTCTAAGAACCCACACAAATTTTTTACTTAAATAAAACCCTCCACAAGGCAAAACAAATATCCACAAATTGGAAAATCAAGCACTCGAAGAATTCATTACTTCAACAAATATCCATAAATCTTTTACTCAATGGCTCATACTCAGATCATATTACTATCACTATCTTCTTATATAGCATTCTGGAAGATTTAATCAATTTGAAGCAGTATTCATCATCTAGATGTAGATTTGGATCTGAATAGAATATAACTCTGAGGTTAACTTTGATTTTTAAACTAAATAGGGAGATCCCAGACTGGAGCATGATGAGCAAGTTACTTCGTCATCTCATAGATTGCTTTTATGTTATTTTGAAGCACTTGCACTAGAATTATATGTTGCATTCAGAATTTCTCAAACTAATAAACACCATTGAAATTGGCTCATTGGGATATGTTTCCTTCCAAATAAATATATCCAAGCCTTAGGCTTATGTTATTTTTAGTGTGGAAACAGATTGATTCATACTAACTATTTTATATGTTGTTGCATGTTAAGCATAAAATATTAACAGAAAAAATGAAGTGGAAGAACAATAAAGGGACCCCATTGACATTAACAACAACAGGCATAACGCATATATTAAATTTACATGGTCACAGCTAATGATAAATGAAGTGGAAGAACAATATGTTCAAACTGAGCACAGACTTTGCAAAGGTTGATACAGTACCTGACGTGGAAGAAGGCACCCTTAATCAGCTGTAGTGCATAATGTGCAAAAGGGATTACGACACCCGAGTCAAAATTAATTCTTTACATGTTTCCTATAAGCACCACAACAAAAATAACATGTTTTTGACTGCATAACTACTTACAATGACTCAATATAAATAGAAATGCTAGAGCTTCAATAACTTAATCTTATAGTAACATTTAGTGCATATGCACATCTCATGAACCTACAAAGTTAGAGGCGAATCGAAAACTAGAGAGTGACACAAACCTATGTTTCACAATGTTGACAGTAGACAACGACGACACCAAACTTCAAAGTCGAAACACTACCACCACAACAAGAGGTGGCGCGGAAAACACATACCACGGCCGATCAATGACAGAGATAGTCAGCTTAGTGAAGGCACACTATCATGCACGCGCATTCGACGACGGTGTATCTAGAAAACGTCTTTGAAGTCTCATTTCTATGACTGTTATCTTTGACCCGTCGTCGTTTGCATCATTTGAAGATGGTGTTTGTAAAAACTGTCTTCGTCTTCAAAAGACCATATTACAAAAATGCCACCGGTTCGATATACTACGACACTGCCAATGGACCGACGTCGTAAGTGCATTGTTAAAACATGTGTAAGCAAGGGAGAAAAAAATAAAAAAATAAAAAAATATCAGCCATCAATATTAAAAGAAGTTAATCTAACGGTGTAGAAGAAGTCACCCACGATGGGAAACTTTATGGCCTTACGGACCCACGCTAGCTCCATCAATAAACTAAATCAGAAAGACATGATCTTATGTCGAGAAAGTTAATGCTTGAAACTATGTTTTTCTCTTTTTTAAAACAAATTATTAATGCAAAGTATTCATTCATCGATTTTGCTATAACTAATTTCTTGTTGAAAAATTATACTTTTCTTTGGAACATAAGGGTAAAACGTAAAAAAAAAAAAAAAAAAACAAAGCTATGGATTCTTGAACACTCACAAATTACAACACTTTATCAATACCTCATATTTATGTTTTTTTTTTCTTTTATCATCCACTGTAGTAATCACTTATCTCTTGTCTCATCTAATATATATCTCACAACATGTAAACACTCAAGAGGAATTCAGAATCATTTTCCAAGAAAAGCATTACAGCATCACCAACAGTTGCTTTACATGATTGAACATGCATGTGGGTTATCATCATCAAAGGCCCTCATAAGCTTCATCTCTGGAGACTTAGGGTCACCCATTGCATCTGGGACATTTCTGACGAAACCAGAAGGTGCCTTGATGTCATATGCCCCTTTCACATAAGGAAATGCCACCAAATCGTAGGGAACAAATGGCCAAAGGTCAGCGGTCTTTCCTGTGTTCCTCACTTCTTCCAGAACCTCCTCTGAATCCACATAACCAGTCACACTTACCCTCTGTAGCTTTCGGTTCACATCATATGATTCCACTCCTGAAACGATTCATTTTTAGTAATTCAATATATGAAGAGTTTAATTATCAAGGGGTCTAGTTTAGTTGATCAGAGAGAGTGTGTAAGTTATTGTAAACTTTCTTTATTTGATTCTCATAAATAAATAAAAATGAAGTGTTTAATTTTGATATAATTTTAAGATTTTTATACCATCAATACTTTCATTATTTAAGAGTGAAACTACATAACATTGCGTTATTAAAATGATGAGTATATTCTTTTTTACAGTACATTGTAATTAAATTCCAAAATGAATTGACCATCTCGTTTTGTATATAGCTACAACAGTTGTTTTATCATATGAAGAGTTTTTGTTTTAAAAAAAAAATTAAGTAATATCAGAGGCATATTTAAAACCACACAAATGTTTCTCCTTTTTTCTTTATCTTCTTCTTTCGTTTGTCTATGTTATTTTAAGTTTACATAAATCAGAGTATTGCTGCCCACAGTTTTGGTATCGCGCAACTTTCAGAAATTTACAGATTTGCCTAAAGCTGACTTTAATTATTAGGTCCTTCTTGCATCTTCTATTGATTTTGGGTTAAGCATGATAAATTTAGTTCAATATAGTTATATTTTTCAATCACTTTAATGTTTTTTTGGCCAATCCATAACTTAAAAAATTTGAATAGTGATGGATTTGGAAGTTTCATAGAAGAAGATCCATAGCTTGTTTGACTATAGAATAAATACAAAAAATGAAAGAAAGTGTACATGTATGAGTAAGATCTCAAGCAATTACCTACCACCTCTAATTAGTATATATATCTATCTTAGGATGCTTTTCATGACGAAACAGGTTTGACCTTTGTATTAATTACTAGTCTAGCGTTCTTGCATGTGCTTGTATAATTGTATTAGTAGTGAATGTTATAAGTTATTAATGTATTTGACTTGACATTTATAGGGTTCGAATAATAGTTAAGTTTCATTTAATTGCAGTTCTACTAGACAAGATGTCTAGTTTGATTGAATTGGAAGAAAAAACAATGGCCAAAAAATTGATGGCCTAATGGTTGATTATTGTCATTTTTTTTTTCAAGAGGGGAAAACAATAACACTATTATTCTGCTTCCTTTGGGTAAGGTGCAATTTGGACTAAAAATGAATATAATGAGAAATTTTATTTATATAATTAATTAAATAAAAAAAAATTCCTAAAAGGAAAAAGAAAAGAGAGAAGTGTATGATAAAGTGATCATAATGTGATAAAGAAAAATCAAAATAAAACTAATAAGGTAGAAAAGAATTGGGTATAACTTGTTTAAGATTATAACAATTAACAAGTTGCTTTAATTTTAACTGCAGGGTGTATAAGAAATTGGGTCTTAATATATGGTATAGTGATACTAGATTTGCTCACAGTTCACTAAGGTCTTTCAGGGATGGACTGAACAGGTTTCTCAAATGCCAGTAAAACACAAACACAAATAAGTGCTACTGAAAAGACAATAGAAAGAGATAATATGTCAAGAGAGATTTATATATATGAACCTTCCAAGTCCTTCACTGCATTTTTAACCTTTCTTTCACAACCTTCACAATCCATTTTCACCCTGACATTAACTGTCTATATCATACACAAACAAAATCGACATCTTGATTAGATTAGATAAATAGTAAAAGTCTGAAGAGTATAGATTAAAAAAGAGACACACAAATAGCAAGATAGATGCTATAGGAAATGAAGATTAATTACCTTCTTGGGCACAAGTTTCTCCTTTGGTTTGGTACAAGCAGTGAACCATTCTTGAAGATTATCTAGAAACCCCATTTGTGTAAGCTAGCAAAATGCGCCAAGAAAATTTATAAATGTTCCTTGGAAAGAGAGAACTTCGATATGAAACTTAATTGGTTATGATCCTCAAGTTGTACTTGGTCATAATGATTTGGTCCAACCATGAGACATATATATAGCAGTCACATTGCACTATCTTCGATTTTTCGATCTTCAATTTTGTTAGTAATTTATTGTTACTTGCACATCAATCCATTGATACGTAGTAGGCTCTCATCGTCAGGTACTTAATTATTGGGAAACATCATATCATATATTATTTCAAAAGGATTGACTTGACTTCATAGTTTTGGTGGTTGTTACTTGATCGTGATAGTTATTTTGGCGATAGATATTTATTTTTAAAAATTATCTAACAACTTTGAACGCGTATTAATTTAAAATTTCAGTAAAGATTGTAAACAAAAATTAATTAAATAAATTAATATATTTTTATTTTATTTTTGTTCAGCATGAGGCTAAAGAAAGGAACATCCAAGGTAAGTCCCCCATGTTTATTTTGTTTTCCTATTTAATAATATGTTTTGGTGTATGTGCTGCAAATGATAGGTGACCGAGGGTTGGGGTGTCAATAGATGAGATTGCAGTTTTCATTGTGATGTTTTAGTATGCCATTTTTTGTTTAAAAAAGGAACACTCAAGGTAGAATTCAGAACTTTGAGTAGTCTTCCGCAAAACAAATTTTAATTTTTATTAGAAATATAATTTTTATTTTACGACGGTTCTTTTGAAACCGCCTTAAAAAATGAAACGGTGACATTTTTGTAATTATTGTAATGAAAAATGCTTTTTACAACATACATTCTAAGACGATTACTGAAAGCCGCCTTAGAATGTTATGTCTAATAAAATTCCGCTAAAAAAATCAAAATCCCTATAACCAGCGAGAAGTAGCCTTGACTCAATTAACCTCAACATCTCTGAAACTTTCACGGCTAGCCTCCGTGCAGTGAAAATGAATATCCTCAACTCAACCCAAGGCCAAATGCCTCAACTCAACCCTCTCACTTTCACGCTCTCATACTCACTCATTCGTTCACTCACTCTCTCTAGGGTTTTTTGGAATTAGAAAACAAAATAGGGTTTTCGTGGCAATCTTCGACAGAGCGTTCATGGCGGGGCGGCTAAGAGCGCAACAAAGAAGAAACCCACTCCATCCAGTGGAGCTGCTGCGAAAGTTGCAGTGAAGAAGACAATCGCGCCTAGGACCACCAACTCCGGCATACAGAAGGTGGTTCTGGTGTCTTTCGAGCTCAGAGACTTCCTCGACGCTCCACAAGTGTCCCGATTCGAAGCCGTCAAGAAAGTCTAGGCCTACATCAAGCTGCAGAATCTTCAGGTCTTGTTTCCGTTTTCGCACAATGTTTTGTCTCTCTTTGAAATCTTTGCATTTTCACTAGGAAAAATGTTGATTCTAACATGGTATCAAAGCGATACCACCTACCTTGATTTTTTTTCTGCTGCTTTGTTTGTTTGATTTTTTCTTTTCTCTTCTCCATTTTCTTTTATACTATCATTTTCCTGTGAAAATTCCAACAAATTGAGCAACCCTTTTCTTTTTCTCAAGAAAGCCTTTGCTCTGTTATTCCCTTTTTATTTGAATTGGATTTGGTGAAGATATTCTTGCCAGTCTTGAACGTGTCCTAAAAGCATTTCTTGGTTTGCTTGAGAGCGGTGTTTTCGATTTTCTTTTGTGAGAGTGACTTTTTCAGTGGTGTAGGTCGTTGCTCTTGGCAACGAGATACAGTTTGAAGTTGAGTGTTGTTCTTTGCTTATTGTTTTACTAGATTAGCGAGCACATGTTAATTGTGATGATGATTTTTTTTCATGAATGATGATGATTGTGGGTTTTACAGTGTGTGCTGCTTCAAATTTATGGACTGGGATTAGAAAATTGAATTTATGTGGCTTGGCTACACTTTGAATTTGAAGGTCTTGTATTCTGGTTTGATGAGCTGAAAAATTATGCTCACATGTGTTTGTGAAAATTTCTCAATGAAGACAAATTGGAGTTTGGATTTCAAGAAGTTCTTAGGTGGTTCAATGGTTCATTTGGATCTAAGTGGATGGATCTTGCGTTACAAAAAAGGGGTGGGTGAGTTTAATGAAGTGTGGGATATGAAGAGAAGGAAGTAAAAAAGTCATAAACTCCTGACAAAATTCTTGTAAATCTGAAACCCAAATCAAAATATCATTATCTACTTTTTTCCACTTCTCCAAGAGAACCTTTCCCTTGGGAGCTTGAGTTTTGATCCTCCTTATGCAAAATGAAGCTCTTTTCTCCTTTTTCTTGTTATATTTGGCTAACCCTTGGTGTGGTAAGCACTTCTCCTCCCTTTTTTATGTTCCATTTTGTTTTCTTATAGAGCACTCATAGGGGGTTCCAAGGAAAAGACTTAGTTTTTGGGTTTAGATATGACTTTGGGTAGATTTTGGGTATGGATAATGCCCTTGTAGTGTGAAGTGCTAGTGGAGTTGAGGAAAACTTCCTCCTTGGACCCAAAGTTCCTTCCTTTTCTTCTTCCTTTTCACAAAGTCATCTTTTGAGTTTGAATAGGTAAGGGGAGCTTTACTTTTTCCTATGCTAGATTGTTTTAGAATTTGTTTATATGTTGCTTCAAAATGAACCATGTTGTTTGAAAATGGAAGTTTGAGCATTTAGGGTTTTTGAGTTTTGAAATTGGGTTTTTGATTATTTAATTAATGTTGATGAAATGTTCTTATTTCTAAAGGATTTTGATGTTATTTTTTGTATTGGTATTGATAGAAAATGGTTTGGGTTTGTTTCCGAATGATTTAGAAGCCATGATAGACAATTCTACATAGTTTCAAGATTTTGCAGAATTCGCGTCCAATGACTAAAGTTGCATCCAATGACCAGATTTGCATCCAATGAGTAGTTTTGAGTCTAGTGACCAGTTTTGAGTCCAGGAAACTAGTTTTGATGGGGATGTGATTAATGTTCTTTTTCCTTATGTAATTTGTTTGTTTTGAGATCTTAATGAATTAGTGATTATATGAGATATGGTTGAGATGATGTTGTTTTATGATTAGAGTTGACTATATATTGAGATCACTAGATTTACATTCAATGAGTTTTTGGTGAGGTGTTTGCTAGAATTCAAGGTGTTAGAATGTCTTGCTATGCTTATTGAATTATAGGTGGGTTCATGAGTGTGATGAACATATGAAGGGTAAATTTATGATATTATAACCTCTTTTAGTTTTGATATTGGCAAATGAATTTGTGATGACGTATGATATTGATTTGAATGATCATAACATGCATGCTTTGATGAATGACATTTCATGTGAGCAGGCATGTAAGTTGGGGGTGCTGAGAAGGCCATCAACCTAGTGTTGAAGGTTGTCAATGGTGGCTAATGGTGAAAGGGCCTATGGGTGAGTGAGTTCCTAAATAAGTTAAGTTAAGGTTATTGCAAGCCTTATTGGAGGTAAGCAATTACCCACGCTCATTCATTTTTCAATAAAACCACACTTTCTCTATAAAGTTAATTTAAGTCTCACTGAATAGTCAATGTGTGATTATGCTAAGGGACATACTTGAATTAATTGCTTAACGTGAAATCTTATAAGAGTAAAGAGTTAGTATGTCATCAAATGATAGTTAGACATTTACATTAATAATTGTGACTTGAGAATGATGTGTTGCTTGATAAGTTGTGGAAATGTTTTGATATTGATGATAGATGGACTAATGATGATAGTGTATGATAATTGAATCTTGATGCAATGGTTGATGAACTGATGATCATTATGACATGCTCTGTCATGTGGATACTAAGACTTATGCTTGTTGCATGATTCTTACTTGTTATGTTTTCTATGTGATGATAGTAGGTCACACTTTAATGATTTAAGTTTTATACCATTTTAGTATTCTTTTATTTTGTAAGCTTACCCTTGTGTTTTTGTAGTATGGTTTGTGCTTGTGATGATCCTGTATTGGATATATGTGGGGAGCAAATGACTACAAGGTTGCCCCGTGTATTTGGAGACTTCGTGGATATGCATGCATATCGGGATGTAAAGATGTACTTTTGTCTCTCGTTTCTTAGCATCTTGTATAGTGTTGACTGGTTTAGAGTTTAGGAAGTTTACCTTTATAAAGTTGTATATATGTTTTGAGGAGTTATGAGTCTCTTTAATGATATATATGTGTATGTTATGATGGAGTTCCATAGGGCACATAGTTATTTAGTTGAACTATTATATCACATGATGTTTTACCTTTGTATCATGTGTCTTAGCTTTGGCCTTTGAAATGAGAAAAGTTTACAAGTATTTTCATAATCGAATTAATTATAGAGTTTTAAATGAATTAAATAAAGTCTTCTACTTGATATAGTTTCTAGTTTCATGTAACAGCGACGAATCATTATAGGGGGACCATGAAGACAATAACAACGAGCAATGGTGTGATTGGCCTTGCCACAATAGTCACACATAAGTTTGGGTTTGTCATAGTGGTCTTGGTTTGGTTTCACCACTGGCTTCCAAGAACAACCATGATCACGACTCTAAGATGCCAAGGCAATGTAGTCAATTGATGCAGAAGATACTTAAACAGAAGCAGGATGTTTGGCTTGAATATGTAGCAAAGTAGACCAGATAGGGTTCAAAGTGGGAATGGTGGGAGAAACCAAAATTTGATCTCGAGCCAAGGAGTACTCCATAGATAACCCATTCGATGCCAATGACATGAGAAAGATTCCAAGTTGTTCAAGTTCCTGAGCATGAGTTGAATCCGAGGGAAATAATTCATTGAAATCATGGAGAAGACCATGAATTTTGCCTAAGTAGTCACCCATGGAGCCATCAAGTTGTCAATGAATTTTGTACACTATGATAGTGTACAAAATCTTAGTCTGTTGCCATGCTGCCTTACATGTTTCATGAGCACGAAAACTGACTTATGGCAAAGGTTAATAGTGGTTTTAACGATGCTACATAGTTAGGTATCAATCCTTATCCACAAAGGACAATTGACCTTAGGAATAGAAGTACCTATGTGCGTGAGATAGTGGTCTTCATAACCTTGGCCGTAGAGCCAAAGTTTGATGTCAAAAGGCCAAGAATTAGGGGTTTTCACGGTGCAGTTTGGTTTGGTTTTTAGACTAAAAGTCTTCCGAACCAAACATATTTTAGTTAAAGATTATTATTTTCAATTCTATTTAACATTGATATAAAATGATATTACCAACTCTTTTTGTAACATAATACTAATTTGTGCATTACTTGATATTTAATGTTATTTTTTAACAATGTTACTACATCCTTTTTTAACCTATGAAAGTATAATATGCATCTTTATTATAAAGAAAAGGAAAACTAATAAATTATTTAATAATTATTATTCATTATCACAATAAAAATCAATGTAATTCTAATATGCAATTTGTTCAGTTTGGTTCAATTTTTTATAACAAGATCCGAAAATTGAACCAAACCGCAAAAAGTATGCAATTTTTAGATTTTTGGGTTTTGTGGTTTTCATCTTTTTGGATCGGTTTGACAGTTAACAAACGATTTGATTTGGTTTTGAACAACCCTACCAAGAATTATAGTTGTTGCCATCCAACTTGTCAAAGGAAAAAGGGGTAGTAGCATAGTTAATAAAGATGGAAGATTCAACCTTTATGGGTTGAGAGGAAGCCATGAATTAGTCAAGATGGGAGAGAAATAGTGTTGTTTGAAGAAGAGAGGGAAAACATGTGTCCTAAAACAACGAAATAGGGCCAAAAATGGAACCAGCAGTTTTCGACGAGTTCAATGGTGTCGAAGATGCTATTAGACGCGTCGTCATGCACAATGAAGGCAGCCGGTGAAAAGGGGCCAAATATACTGGAAAAAGGCATGTGGCTAGGAGTTTGGCCACGAAACCTAGACCATTAGACAAATTAGAGGAAGACGCTCCCAGATCTGGAATTTTCGTGGGAAAACTCGCCAAAAATAAATTTTGGCGCCAGTTAATGATCATTGGAGGTTGCCAGAAGGGACAGAGAGCACACTGAAAAACAAATACCTTAGGCTCTAGATACCATGTTGTTTTGGAGGAAAATAACATTTAATTGATTCTCATTTATTCACTAATATATATAGTACAAAAACATAAATGGGCTTAAGGCCCAATAAGTACCAAATAGAAACTAGAACCCACAAACTCTAACAATTTAGGCTCTTCGGAGGTTTTCTTTTTCATTTTTAGTTTCGAAAATTTCAACGATCAAAACTATTTTTGATTTTGAGTTTAGGGTTCAATTTTATTTTTTTTTAGTTTTAAAAAAAGATGTTGCAAATTGAAGATAGATAAAATGAGTCCTTATTTTATCTTATCTCACTCCAATATGAAATAATGATGGTGACATGGGTAACAGTGATGGTGGCAACAATAGAATGATGGTAACAACAATGCTAGTGGCGTTGGTGGTGATAGTAGTGATAGAATGATGGTGATGAAAATGGAGTGGTGGTGATGGTGGGGCAACAGTAATGGTGGTAGCAGCGACGATAATAGTAATGGTGGGATGGATGGAATAATGTCAATGAAGGCAATGGAGGTGGTGGCAACAGACTGGCGGCATAGTTGGTAGTGACGACAACAATAGTGGGGGGTGGAATAGTGTTAGCCAAGGCAATGGAGGTGGTGGTGGCGATAATAACATTAAAATGATGATGGTAGTGACAATAATGACAATGGTGAGAATGAAATAGTGTAGCAAAGGTGGTTAAATGATGGTGGTGATGACGACGGTAATAGTAGTAGTGGAATAGTGATAGTGACATCAACGATGATAGTGATAGTGGAATAGTGTTAGCGAAATTGGTGGAGGTGGTAGCGATAGTTGCATTGGATGGTGGTTGTGGAGGTGGTAGTGTCATGGTGGCAGTGGAATGGTGATGATGATCAGAATGTTTTTTAAAACTAAAATTCAAATTCCCAAAACATTTTTTCTTTGTTTTGAAAATAAATGTAATTTTTCAAAAAATTGATTTAAAAATCATTTCAATCCGATTTTTGTCAAATGCATTAGTTTCTTAAATATTGTATTTAAATTTTTTATACCAAGTTGTTGAAATTCTAAACTTTAAAATTAACATACATACTTTTTGAAACTGGAAATAGTTGAAGTTAAATTAGTAATTATAAAATATTATTATTAATTATAAATAAATAAAATATGATTCATACATCAAATATTTTTAAACTAAATATATAAAATTGTTTATATATTACATACAAATTAAAAAAATTAGTTCGCTTCTCACCAAAATAATTCACCCCGCACATCACACCGGATACACACACTAACAATATATAGGAATATAGGAATCAATTTTCAATAATGAGTATCAATATAAGATGCGCAGCATAGTGGATGTTCAATAAAGAGACTTAATTGCGGAATGAAATTAGAACCACAGTGATGGGAATTGCTGAACTGCTTTGCCGCACAATATACGAAGGTTTTTGAAAATATGTCAAACCCTCTCTATTGCATACGTTTCACTTTGGATATTGAAAACATGTCAAACCATTAACTCAATTTGAAAACCAATAAAATAATTTGTTAAAAAAATTATTTTCCTTTTTATATACGTTTGAATATATAATTCAAAAGATCTTCCATTTCTGCTACAAAGCTTCACATATCATTCCTAGGCAGTATTTAGCAGCAAGTGGATATTCAGAAACTGCATCAGTAATAACACACGTTAATATAATATATAACTTCTATACTAAGTAGCATAGAAATAAAATTGGAAACTGCAGCAATGTTACAACAAGCTCGAAACTGAATGCACACAAAAGGCTGAATATGAGAATTTTCTAGAAGGTTCTAGTACTAGTAGAACTAGCACGATTAATCTCCAATCAAAAACAAATTTTATGAAGATATAAGGTTGGTCCAGTGAAAGGGTGAAGGGATAGGAAAGAAGTCACATGTTTGAATCCCTCCAACTGATATTTTTAAAAAAATTTAACAAATTAACATTTATCTATAAAAAAACAAACAAATTTTATGCATTTAAGGTGCTAAGTCTACGAGAAAAATAGAAGAGATGAGCTTTATATAGTTTTTAATCTGTTACCAGTCAACATATCACACATGAATATATAATGTACCTTAGATAAAACAAAATCTTTAACTTTAAAGAAGACCTACACTTCTAAAGAAACCAAGAGGAAAAGGATGGATATACTATGAATCCTCCAAGATACCAGAACCAAAATTGGGAGCATTATATAGAAAATATAAATGCTAGTTTGTAGACCCTAATTCTCCCAAAAATAAATACAAGAATCAACCATCACCTAGTTTCTATACTTGCACTTATGCAACTAATGCTTCGGCAAACCCCAGCAGCAACAGATAAATGCACTGCAATCATTTACCCACTGATGGAATATTTATAAACAACTCATTCAAAAGAATCAAACCTCTCAATTCCATTAGGCCTAAAATAAAGTAACAAACATGGACCTCCTCTTTATGTTCCCAAAATAAAAGAGAAAATACATATAAACCTAACATTTTAGAAGAATTTGAATAAGAAAATTTAGTCTGGCCCATAAAAAGGGAGTAAGGAAAAAGAGACACGATTTTGTTATTCCTTTAACATGAGATTCATATCAGCCATCAGGCCATATGTCCATATTCTCATGACAAAATTCAATTTTAAAACTTGATAATACATGGTAGGTAAGCAATGTATGTTTAACTCTTTGTTTCATCCTTAACTCTTTCTTGAAATTTATATTAGCCATTATTTAAGCTAAAGTATATGTAAATGTATTCGGCTTTGGTCATGGACACGCTGGGATAAACCTTGAAGGGCAATCCCTAAATTCCCTCTCTCTCTCTCTCTCTCATTTATATTCCAAGTAGCATAATCAAAATACCATCAAGGAATTGATTTCTAATATTCTACGATAAAAAAAATAAAAACACATTTTTCAGAACTTAAACTTGAAATATAATCATGCATATAGTCCCCTTTTACTTTCCCATTCACCATTGTGCCTACCTGAAAACACATAAAAGAAGCTATCAGGATGTTTGAAACCAACATATCACATCATGTGTCATGTTGACAAATTAAAACATACCACAAAAACAGGACTCAAATCATTGCTCCAAACTGAGACATATTCCTCTATGTCAACCAACTTTTCTGAAGTATAAGAGAGACCTGCATCATGCCATACATACTTCAAAAACCACAGCAAGATAAGATAAAATAAAAATACAAAAAGTCTGAAGAGATTCAAACATTATAACTCACCTACTATGTGAGAGTTGACAGGCAAATGGCGTGTTATAGGTTCCTCAACAACACGAAGAAGAACTTATGACACCACAGTTTTTTGAAGCAATTCTACTATAGTACAGCATAAGTTTCAATATGCATGAAGATATTACTCAAACTACAAACAATAGTTGGAAATAGAAAAGAAAAAAAGGAAGAAGAAAATGATAAGAAAGTTTACTTATGACACCACAGAATCGATTACACGTTCTTGGTATACGAACATGTGGTTTGACTTCAAACACTCCTCGTTGATCCATTTTAACGTATATTGCCCCTACCATGCCAGCTTTATTAAGAGGGCTATCTAGAATGCAACGGAGAGCCTGAAGAAGTCAAACAGTTAATTCTAATTCTAAACGATATTTATGCAAATATGTACAATGCAATAGAAAAAACATTAATTATTTGGTATTGGTACAAAGTTATCCTGCCGAAAGCAGTGACAAATCTTCATCGGGGACCTCAAGCACACACAAGGTGAGTGTTTTCCTCCCAAAACGATTTATTCTATACTCAAAGGTTAACCAGGATTCGAATCCTGAACTACTTGGTTAAAGGATACAAGTTACTATCACTTGTGTCGATGGTTGTTGGTATATGTATCATCTACTTGATCTGCTCTGTTCACTACAGTTGAAAACTTGTGATATAGCAAAGGTAATTTCAGGAGATGATACCAACCTCGTGAATTATGTCTGGCCGATAATCATTTAGTCATTTAGATTCTTCTTTTGCTTCATTAGAAACTATGCGTCCTCATCTGAGTTTAGAATTTTCCATTTCTAAACCATAAATAAGAAAGCCAAAACTAAATAAATAACACACACTAAGCTAAACATATTTTGGTATTTCCATCATAATTTAGAGAACATAAGAAATAAGAGCTGACAACCTATACCAAAGTAGAAGTTTCACAACATGATTATTAGCCTGTAAAATACCTTCTTAACAAGACCCTTTTTCAGAGAAGCATTGTCAAGGATAAATATGGCGGGAGATCTCATATTCTGTGGAGAATAGGCTATAGAGGTATTTTTAAACTAAATACAACTTTGGGTGAAACGTGTTTGACTGGGTGAAGTCACCTAGAATGGTATCACCAAGTCATTCACACATCTGAACTGATGAAATTCTTCGGAGTGGTGCCACCAGCTGGAGCTGAGTTGACTGACACCATCAATTTTCTACATGACAGGAATCACTCGGTCTGATAAATTGTTTGAAAACCACTCCAAAGTGATATTTAGTTTTAAAAAAATACCTATATTGGTCAAATTCTCGATACTTGTGTGGCAATAGGGAAGAGAACTACAAAAGCACCAACAGGCTACCCTTTCACAAGTTCCTTAGACAAAAATGAGAAGATGGTACCTAGAAATTTTGATTCAGACAGAGCCTGCATTATAAACCAACTGTTAAAGGTCTCAACATATCCTACCTATTTCTTTCAAATCCACACAATGTGGCTCAAATCTCAATTGAGGTTCAGTAAAAAAAAACATCAACAAATACAGATTATGAACATTCTACTCTTCCAAAAGATTACATTAGGCAGGATCATTACAATAAATCGTTTTCATATTTAGCAAACCATGGCTGCTGTATCAGACATTTTCCTAGCAAAATGTCCAACACTTTTTTTTTGTTTTCCACTAATATTGAGGCAATAAGGAAAAACTCTACTCTAACCAGCTACCACTCCATTCATCCTATTTTTTTATCCTATGAATTGAACACGGTACTGGGAAGTTTACAACACTCACACCATGTTTAACCAATTGAGTTAGGCCCCTTGTTACTTCATTAATCCTATTAGCAATGGAAGGTATCTCCTACACTCTCAAATGCTATTCCACAGCTTGAAAGCACAATAATAAATTATGTAGACTAGGTTGCCTTGCTACAATGGAAACCAGCATGGTTACAAACTTGTCAAGAAATTTTCTTTTTCTAATACCCTAACAATATTTGCAAAATTTATCTAAAAAGATTAACATGCAGATTATGATAATTCTAGACACCCAAAATACGTGATCATTCTCACTGTTGTCATTGTAAAAAAAAAAAAAGAAGAGCAAGATCAGCACAAAATAAAACTCATCTTTAGTGCAACAAAGAGCAGCCTCGTTGAACATACACACGTAGATGCAATAATGCGCAGGAGGAGCTTGAGAAGTGCGGCGTCAGCAAGGGTTTGTAATTGTGTAAGCATGGGGTTGGACGTTCACGTTAGTCTCGGTCGCATCCATAATATAATTCCTTAATCAATTAATTGATTAATATATTAATATAAAAACTTCAGGTAAAATTAGGCTTTGTTTGCAGAACTACTCTAATTTACGGATTTGGATTCAGTGACTTTTCCTCATTCTAAATTAAATCTGAGGGTTTACATTTTGTATTATTTAAAAGTTTAATTATATTCTTTATGCTATCTTTTAAATTTTTAACAAAGATGTTATCATCGTTAGTTTTACTTCTAACATAATTATACTTTTTACTTCTAATATAATATTTTTTAACAAATTTTATTTTCAATTTTTGTATTTACTAATGAATAAATGGTTAGAATAAAATTTACAACTTTATCAAAAGTTGAGAATAAAATACACGGAAATTAACTTATTTGGAGTAAAATTCACCAAAAATTAAAAATATTTTTTTAATTTAATAATTAACTTTGGTGTCTAGAGGTATAATACTTTTATTCAGGCATATATTAAAAGAAATTCTATGTATTTTTTTTTCTAAAAATAGAATATAATAGAATTAAAAGCCAAAAAAGATAAATTTTAACTAATAGTAAAAAAAAATAATTTATTTATTATGACAATATTTGATAAAATTAAGCGTTGAATACTTCAATTAGTTAATAAACTTAAAATGATATTTTTTGTTTCAGTAATATTGGTTATACAATTTTTTATGTAACTTTTATTTATGCGCAAACTTGAAATGATATACAAGAATATGGTTATACAATTTTTTATATAAATATTTTTTTATAAAAATTAATATAAATAATGATGCAAAAAATCCAAAATCAGTTCAAACAGTACAAAAATTAAAATAAACATTTGAGGAAAGTTATTATGAACTCAATGCAAAGAAAATTTATTACGAACACAATGAAATTCGCTGATTTGCTAATTTATCATGAACCAAACATACCAAATAGGATGCACAGGAAAATTAAAGTTTTTTTTTAATTATTCTGGAAGAGCCGACAGGAAAATTAAAGTGGGAAGCCTTTACACCCTTTATTCTTGACCACTATAATATCCTTTAAACTATACATACTTTTATTCTAGACTGTTAAAGAAAGTTAACATAAACTTGCAAATGTGATATGAAGAGAAGATTCTCAAGCATTGAAAAGTAGAGTTGATTAAAATTTTTCACCAGTAACTATCGTCTCGCGTGTGTTTTTCACTCTTCAGTCACAATTTACAAGACAAAAAAAATTACAGGCATCCCGACCACCTTTTCAAAGGTACCCCCTTTTCCCAAAATACAAAATATAAAGGGAGCAGGACAAAAATAGGACGATTTCAATAGAAACCATGTCCAAAAGCACAGATTCAAGGATCAAGCAGCAGCAGCATTTCATCAAGGGGTAAACTACAACTCAGATATTCCGGCATTTGGCCAAGTAACCTCTTCAAGGTTTTCTTTTACTATCCTTGAGCAATGGCAAGAACTTCCTCAGGCTCACAATCTGTTGCTGAGATCAATGAAGCAGACTGAATCTTTCCGGAATGATCAAGTCGCATCAAAATAACTCCCCTGACATAGAATCACCAAACAAATGTCATTAAAGAAAAAAAACCCACTAAAAGGAATCAAATTAAGGGCAGTCTCTCGTGCAATAGAGGTCCAGCTATATCGTGTCCAGAGATGTTGTCAACATAAAGACAATAAATTTATCAGCAAGTCATTGGTTTCACGGCGTAGCATCTAGAATAAGTCCAATAAATATAGCATCCGGTTTATAGAGGTAAAAAAGATTGCTAAATAAGCTGACTTGTGACAACAGATACATTAAATAGAAACATTTGTCAAACAGAATCCAGGAATTCAATAACAATGCAAGAACAAGAACACAGAACAAACAAGTTCAAACACTAAAAATAGATACAGCTGAGAACATAGTGGCAGCTAAAAATTGAAAGCTTAAAATTTCTGAGATCACATAACAGTGGCAATTGGAGGACTATCTAGGTGGAAAGTACAATGACATTTTGAAGGTCACTGGAAAAGATTACTGACAGTTTGCATTAAGTTCACTAGAAAAGTCACTTGTGGTTTGAAGGTCACCTATAGTTCATTGGAAAGATGCCAAACAGTTTATCCGAAAAAGGTCATCAACAGTTGAGGTTTGCCTCATGTCACCGAAAACTATATGAAGCTAAGAGGGGTTATCTTCAACTAGGCAAGGAGGGACAACTTGTCCTTCATCCATAACAATGTATGAAGTTGGGTTGGGGCCCCATGGCAGTTGGCACAGACTAAATCAACAAGGACAATTGGTGATAGAGTCCTACAATACAAACAAACAAGGACTTGCGGTATTGGGTATTTAAAATGCTGATTAAAATGTCCCTTAGAAGGTTAATTTCAGGTTATTGTACTATTCTAACACACAGGTTATAGGCTTATTGCCATAATGATTCATAAATCAAATAAGTTGCAAATATGCTATAAAAGGAAACAATTCAATTTTACCTTGCAAATCGGGATTGTATTGAAATATCCCGAACCTTAATTCTGTTGACAGTGCCACTTTGGCTTACGAGAACCACTTGTTCATCACTTTCACCATCCTCTGTTAAAGATGATGATTTTACAATGACATCAATACTAGGGCAATTTTATATCATAATAATATCAGCAGCAAAATTAGTACTAGTAATTATCATAATTGCAACTGAAAGAATCACTGTTGAACTAAGCGTGACATTAAGAAAAATACCTGCTGATGAGAATCCTACCACAAAAACAGCAGCCAAGCGATCCTCAGCAGAAAACTGAATACACAGGACAGGATAACACAAAAGGTTTAATTGAAAAGGAACTTTTATTATTGCCAAGACAGGGATGTTTCTAAGATATAAAAATACCTTATATCCTATCAAACCAACTCGATTCAAAGATGATATCCGGAAACTGCTCAAAGGAACTCTCTTTCCATAACCATTCTCAGATACGAACAATAACCATGGCCCATTTTGGCTCTTTGCACTGTGGGCATATAGTAAATAAATATATTAAGGACATATCTGATAAATTGGTCACATATTGACTTCACAAGACCAATTTAAAGACAGAATAAAAGTAGATACAATATATTTAATTCACCTTTACACAATTAAAAGATAAAAATATCATAAAAGCCAAAAAAAAATATGTAAAGAAATCTGAAAACCCATAACACCATTTCAAAACTAAAAAAAAAATATTATAATTTAAAAAATGTTTAAACCTTCCAAATTTGAGGGTTGTAGATATCCAAATTTGAGGGTTGTAGATAGTAAAATTAAAAATATAATACGGTTGTTCAGGGCAAATTCACAACGTAAGTTCAAGGCATTAAAAAAAAAACCAATATTACTGAAACATAAAATGTTTCCATCAAAGAAACATGCTAATTATAAGCAGGTATGAACGTGATTCCTACACAATGACACAGTTCTAGGCTGCTAGGACAATGTTCTCAATCAGATTATACTTGAAGCAGACATGTGGGAAAAATAAAGGAATTGAGACAATTCTGACAGCTGTTAATGAATAACAGCATGCAGGATCTCATCATCATTACTTGATCCCAGGAAATTTTGATGTGGTTTCCAAGTTGTTCCACATCGCTGCTGGTATAATGTCCACACTCGCCATCTTATCCCCTTTTTTGAGTCTCATTGCAGGTGCCCCCCGCGTATTTCTACTTAGTGTGCGAATCTGAGATTAAACCAAAAGTTTCAGCAAAGAAGTACAAATATTTTCCAAAATTTAATTTGACATTCTTCCTAATTCCCATATTTCCTTATTCATAAGGATTTGGTTTCCTGTACATTTTTCAATAAGCAAAATAGCCAGTAAATACTTCAGATAATCCCTGAATTATATAGATTCAATTGTACAATCATTATAATTATAATATAAATCCATTAGGTTGAGAGTTAACGTCTCAAGAAAATTCAGACAAATTACATAGAAAGAAATTCAAACAAATTAACTCCAAGTCTCTCTAACACCTAAATCATAGAAAGGCAAAATAAAATTATTTTGAAGAGCTGAAAATATGAAACTGTTTACAGCACCAAGTTATTCAAAAGATATCGCATGATAGCAGTAAAATTCAATGCTTTTTTGTTTTCAATGAATTTCTTCACAGATATTATTTAATTAACATATATAAATGTTTACAGAATTTGAAATTTAAACTTTAACTAAAGAAATGGAAATAACACAACCAGAAACTTGCCTTGCTGCATTGGCTTAGCATGACCATTCCATTGTGAGAAGCCATGGCCACAAAGTCATCATTTGAGCAAAGACGGACCCATTTCAGCTCATCACCAGGAACCTTTAAAGTTAAACAGTATGCATGAATGACATTCATAGGATAAGATGTTAAACAGTAATCTAACAGGACAATACGATGGAGAAGTAGAAATGTAGACAGAGGGATTCAGATGAGAACAAACCAATTGAATAGCAATGATTCCGATCGACCTGATTGATGAAAACAAATTCAAGGATACTCTCTTGATATAGCCTTGCATTGTAAGCATCAGCAAAAACTGATCCTCAGCAAACTCACTCACAGGAATAATAGATGTTATTCTTTCACCATCAGATAAAGATAAGATCTGGCTCAGATGAATCCAAAAGAAAATTTGTTAATTTAAGCAACTCATTTTTGGTCCTTGTTCTAATGTTAAAATTTAAAAATGCAAGGTGCAATTTGTATATATAAAATTAATATTTTAAAAAATATACAAACCCTATTTTTCAAGGGAAGTCTTCATGCATTGATTAGAGTTTCTGTTGTGGGACTAGGAGGTTACTAGTATGTTTGGTTTGGGGAAGAAAGAAAAAAGAATGAAAAGGAAACCGATGAAAAAAATGGAATGGAAAATGATATGATTTATAAATTGTTACTTTTTTGTTAGGAAAGAAGATGAAAGAAAAAAGGTTATGTATATAAAATACCATAAATATCCTTTATTTAAAAAAAATACAGAAAAGTAAGGGTATTTTGTATATTCAGTGTTTAAGGAGTTAGGAACATCTTTATCTCTCCCTTTCTTCTAATTTTTTAGAGATTGCTAAATTGGTAGGTCCCATAAGCTAAATTGCATTAAGCTAGTCATACTAGCTACACTCTATTACTTTTTAATCTTTCCTCCTTACTTTTTAAGCAACCAAAGGAAGGCAAAAACATGATTTAACAATCTTTCCTTCATCCCCTCTTCCATTTTCAGTTCCTCTCATACCAAACATATTTGTATGTGTCAAAGTTGTGGAATTAGCCTCTTGCAAATGCAAGGTAAGGTTGCCTACAACAGACTCATAACAGGTCCAAGCCTTCCCCAGAGCCCGCTGTTGCTTGAGCTTCTAGCACCAGGTTTCCCTTTATTTTATTCAAATCCCAATTTCTCTCTCCAGTTCTCTCCATACATAGGTTCATTAAATTTAATTGTCAAATTTCCCTCTGAATCATTTATTGCATTCCTCTATCATTCTATGTGTTCATGTGTGTCAATTAGACATGTTTGGGGCATTTGGAGTTTCAGAGGCATGGGTTCAGAATTCTGCCACAATCCTTAGTTGCAGGCTCCTTGAGTTCCGTTTGTTTATTTGGGTTTACCAATAGGGGCTAATCAAAGAAGAGAGGAAACTTGGGAACCGATTGTGGCAAAATTTCAAAGGAAGCTTTCTAAATGGAGACAAAGACATTTGTCATTTGGTGGAAGGGTGTGCTTGATAAAATCAGTGCTCAACTCTGTTCCGATCTTCTATATTTTCCTTCTTTAAGATTTCAAAGAAGGTCCTTGAGATATTGGTAAGGTTGCAACGGAGGTTTCTATGAGGCCGGGGGGTGGATGAGATCAAGACTGCATGTGCTAAGTGGGAACGGTATGCCTACCAAAATCCCATGCAGGCTTGGGAGTTAGGAATTTGGAATTGTTTAATATGGCACTGCTAGGGAAGTGGAAATGGAGGATGCTTCAGGAGGATTATTCTCTTTGGAATAGAATTCTGGTTTCTAAGTATGGGGGATGGAGAGCATTAGATGTGGAGAGGGTCAACCGGCAAGAATCACTATGGTGGAGGGATTTAAAGAAGTCATGTGGCGTCTCGGCGGTTGGGGAGTGGTTCAGTAAAGGCATGAAACTAAAAATTGGATGTGGGAGTAGGGTGAATTTCTGGACTGATAAATGGTCGGGGGGGACAGGAATCGCTAGCTGAAAAGTTCCTGCGCCTTTTTGTCTTGTCTGAACAACAAAACTGCAAAGTGGCGCAGATGGGCTTTATGGGGGGATCTTATTGGCAATGGGCTTTTGTTTGGAGAAGAAACTTTCAGATTGGGAGGTGAATTTAGTGTCAGATTTTTTGGCTGAATTGAATAATTATAGTATTCGGCCAAGTGAACAGGATAGGTGGATGTGGGTGGCCGGGAGCGAAAATATATACACTGTTAGAGGGGCTTATGCATGGTTGTATGAGGCGGTAGTTGGATAATCAGAAGAGGAGATATTTAAAAGGGTGTGGAAAGTTAAAGTCCCAAATAAGGTAGGCCATTTCGTGTGGAGGCTGGTGAGGGATAAACTTCCAACCGGAAGAAATCTAAATCTGAGACAAATAACTGTGGGGGATCTAAACTATATATGTCCGTTATGTCTGAGGGTTGAGGAATCAGTAGATCACTTATTTTTTAGCTGTGAAAGGGTTAGGGAGATTTGGCTGGAGTGTTACTCGTGGATTGGGTTTTCTTCAGGGGTTCAGGTGGTGCCAAGGGAACATTTTCTGCAGCATTGGTACTGTGAAAGCGGCAGAATTGATGGGCAGAGGCAGATGGTGTTGTGGGCTGCTGTAACATGGTGTATTTGGCGTCATAGGAACAAGTACATTTTTAACAACCAGGAATTCCGAGGGGAAACAGTATTGGATGATGCAATGTTCTTCATCTGGTCGTGGCTGAATGCATTGGAAAAGGGTTTTAATGTCCCATTCCAAGTATGGAGTAGTAATATTAGGATGAATTTTGTAAGGGGATGAGTGGGGTAGAAAAGCAACAGGGGGAATTTTTTGTTGTGGGGGTTATCACTCAGTGATAAATCCACAGAATCTTTCTACTATACATCTCAAATGTAATTGGTAAGATTCTCTGGATTTCGTGAGGGGTGATGCCTAAGGGCTGTGTATATCAGCACCACTGGTGCAATACAGTTTTATCTACAGTATATATATAATATATAATTCATATTTTCGCTGATAAAATAAAAAGACATGTATACCGATATATGTAAGGATCAATAACATACTACGCGGTCAAATAGTTAGTGGAATCATTTTATAAATGTAGAAAGCTCTCACAAGATACATTAATCTCAAAAATTTGTAAGATAAAAAAAGTTTGTATTATGTACTTCATTTAAATACTTTATGTTAATGTTCACATTCGAATACATGTTTCAAAATATACATACCAGTTAATTGTTAGATTTGACACATGTATATAAGAGTGAAGAATATTTGGTCTTTTTCATTATTTTTATCATCATACTTTCTGTCCAAACTTTCAGTTGCATGGCTATAGGCAAATGCAATGCTCATTTTTCTGGCAAGTGCATGTAGGAAAGAGAAAGGACAAATAAATACCTGAACAAGTGGTGTGCCAGCAGCAGTGCGGCTACATTCAGGAATTTTGTAGGCACGAGCTGAGTAAACTGTTCCCTTATCACTGAAAAATTTCACAAGCCATCAGCTGAAATGCAACAATTTCAAAAACTTTATAGAAAAGAATAAAAAACAGTGATTCTGAATGAAGCCCCCATAATGTCATTTACTAGAATAGTAGTGCATAATAAGCTAGCCAAGCCATACACTAAGCCTACTTACAAGCTCAATATCCTTTATATATAAAGGTGAAATCCAAAACAAAACTAAGTACAGGTTCTACATACATCATGATGAAAAATAAAGTCAACATTTTTTAAACCTTAGTTGTCAACACTGGCATAGCGGAGCGGAGCAGGCCGACCCCAAAAGTGGGATAACGGGATGACCGCTATTCTAATGTTTTTTTATATATGTTAAATAATTAATAATATGTATATATATATATAAGTTCAAAAACAGAAAAATAACTCAAAACATAGTTACTTAAACAAAAGTTACAAAACATAAAGTAGAAAGTCAAGCAAATAAAGGGCTTAAAGCCTTAATCCCTCTAAGCTAAAGCTAAAGCCTAAAGTAACTATAATAATAGACAAGTAGACATTAAAATTCAAATAGACAAATGCAAGTTTCTTAATACTAAATTACTAATCAGAATCGGAATCTTCATCCTCTTCAAGATCCAAGTCATTATCTTCTTGAAATCCATCACTGTCACTAGCATTAGAATTGTACTCTTCTTCCCCCTCATCTTCATTCTCTTCTTTCACTTCCACCACTTTTTTTCCTTTTTCATTTGTAGGTGTAAGTGCGGCTGCTGTCTTGTTTATCTGTGTTTGACTCCTTGTGTTTTTTAAAGGTTCACCAGCCCCAAGTTGCCTCAGCAACATCTAACCAATTCAAATCATCATCATCAAAAACCAAATCATTACCAGCTTCTTGTCCTTCCAATTCTCCCAATAACCACTCATTGCTATCATCAGTATCATTTAAAGCAATAGGATCAATCACATCATGACACTCAAAGTGATCTAGAAGAGCTTGGTTATACTTAACATAAACAAGTCTTGAAGCTTTTGGTGCTCAAGCCTACTTCTCTTCTTTGAGTGAATCTATAATAATTAAAAAAACATGAATGTTAGTTACTTAGTTTCAATTTCAGCTTCTAATGTTTCATAATCAAATTAAAAATGTTCACTTTCATATAATACTTAATAGATTAAGTGATTAACTTACATGCTCAAAGGTACTCCAATTACGCTCGCATCCCGATGAGCTACAAGTCAAACTTAGAACTTTAATGACAATGGTTTGCAAGTGTGGTGTTTTCACTCCATACAATTTCCACCACTCAGCTGTAAAATGCAATCAATATGCATTAGCATTTACACAGATTATTAATTAATCATTCAAATTTATAAGTGAACTTTCCCACTTATTAGGAGATATTTCAGTCCTTGCTTTCATTGCTACAGTCATACCAAACCTCTCTCCAGTCCTTTTATACACTAGCAATTGTTTGTGAACTTCAACTACAAAATTATCATCTTCACTAAGCCTATCAATACATTTGTAGAGGCCATCCACCACTTCATTATCATTGTCAATGTTTGGATTTGTGTAAAAGAACTTCGGATTTAGATAATAACTCGCTGCATGCAAAGGGTGGTGAAGTTGGCAATCCCATCTTTTATCAATGATTGCAAGGATATCCTTATACTTTCCTTCATTGTTATTGAAAGCTCTTTGAATTGTGAGTTATTATCTAAATTTGAAGTTCTTTTACACCAATCCAAACATTGACAATGATAATGAAGTGGTGGATGGCCTCTACAAATGTATTGATAGGCTTAGTGAAGATGATAATTTTGTAGTTGAAGTTCACAAACAATTGCTAGTGTATAAAAGGACTGGAGAGAGGTTTGGTAATATCTCCTGATAAGTGGGAAAGTTCACTTATAAATTTGAATAATTAATTAATAATCAGTGTAAATGCTAATACATATGAATTGCATTTTACAACCGAGTGGTGGAAATTGTATGGAAGGAAAACACCACACTTGCAAACCATTGTCATTAAAGTTCTAAGTTTGACTTGTAGCTCATCGGGATGCGAGCGTAATTGGAGTACCTTTGAGCATGTAAGTTAATCACTTAATCTATTAAGTATTATATGAAAGTGAACATTTTTAATTTGATTATGAAACATTAGAAGCTGAAATTGAAACTAAGTAACTAACATTCATGTTTTTTAAATTATTATAGATTCACTCAAAGAAGAGAAGTAGGCTTGAGCACCAAAAGTTTCAAGACTTGGTTTATGTTAAGTATAACCAAGCTCTTCTAGATCACTTTGAGTGTCATGATGTGATTGATTCTATTGCTTTAAATGATATTGATGATAGCAATGAGTGGTTATTGGGAGTATTGGAAGGAGAAGAAGCTGGTAATGATTTGGTTTTTGATGATGATGATTTGAATTGGTTAGATGTTGCTGAGGCAACTAGGGCTGGTGAACCTTTAAAAAACACAAGGAGTCAAACACAGATAAACAAGGCCGTCGCTGCACCTGCACCTACAAATGAAAAAGGAAAAAAAGTGGTGGAAGTGGAATAAGAGAATGGAGATGAGGGGGGAGAAGAGTACAATTCTAATGCTAGTGGCAGTGATTGATTTCAAGAAGATAATTACTTGGATCTTGAAGAGGATGAAGATTCCGATTCTGATTAGTAATTTAGTATTAAAAAACTTGCATTTGTCTATTTGAATTTTAACGTCTACTTGTCTATTATTATAGTTACTTTAGGCTTTCTTAGAGGGATTAAGGCTTTAAGCCCTTTATTTGCTTGACTTTCTACTTTATGTTTTGTAACTTTTGTTGAAGTAACTATGTTTTGAGTTATTTTTCTGTTTTTGAATATATATATATATATATATATATATATATATATATATATATATATATATTATTAATTATTTAACATATATAAAAAACATTAGAATAGCGGTCATCCGGCTATCCGCTATCCCACTTTTGGGGTCGGCCGCTCCTCTCCACTATGTCATTATTGACAACTATGGTTTCTAGAGATACAGATCTCTTGAAAGTAAATAATAAAAAGTAAAATGAGTTTTATTAATGAGTCTTCATCGTCTCTGTTCTGCATTAAACCTCATAGTCTAAAACATTCAATAGGCAGAAATTATTTCATTAATTTAATACAATAAAAAAGAACCTGAAATATAGGACATGATCGTGTGCATGACAAACGAGAAAATCAGACATTGAATCGTTCACTTTTAATTTTCCTACAGATTTTCCAATTGTTCCACGATTTTGTAGGTTAAAAGTGCTTGGCTTCATCCGTTTCATATAACCTTTTTCACTAAGTGCCTGAAAGTAAAAGACAATCTCATTAACACAAGAATCCGTAAAATACCTATAGATAAAAGAAAAGTGCCACATACCAATATCATCTCTTCATTTGGAATAACATCAATGTCCTCAAGTTGACCATTATCTGTGTCCTCCAACATTGAACGTCTTGGATTGGAAAACTTACTCTTCAGTTCAATTGCTTCTTGTTCTATAAGCTAAAATATGAGAAAGAGGTCAAACAGGTCATCCCCACAAGAGAAAAATAGCAACAATAATAGCCCCTAAGTCATAGAAAAACTGGTCTAAAATGAGAAAGATTATGGTTTCATTAGATCTCCTGTAATCTTTAGCTATAACGAATTATAGTCAAACCCAAAAAAAAAAAAAAACATGCCCTTCCAGGTTGCTGTAAATTAATTTATCACATTTTTAGCAAAGTTAACAGTCTTGCCATTAGCGCATGTATTTCACCACACAATTAGTGTCCAAAAAGTTAAAAAACAATGTAAACAGTGACAACATTCATTGAATAGCAATAACCAAATCCAGTATATATATATATATATATAGTAGTGAAGAAACTTGTACAAATCACTGTACTTGTATGTAGACCCACTGCCTACAGTGATTTCTTTTTCTGGTAAATGGGATGACCATGATTTTCATTTCAATTAGCCACCCAAACCCTGCCTCATTCCTCACTGCTTCTAGACAATTTCCCAGCACAACAAAGAAACTTGCGCCATGCACCAATCCATAGGCAGCCAGATTTTCAGGTAGAGCAAGAGACACGCTTCCAGCTGCTCATGGCAGTACATGGCACAGCCTTTCATGTTGCCATTTTTATGCCACAATCGCCATCATCCTCTCTTCAAGGATCATAAGATTCATGCCCAGTCATGTAGCACTTGGCCAGGCAGATTTCTAGAGATCAGGTAGATTCTCAACCATCCCAGTCAAGACACAGCCTGTCTACTCCATTTTCTGATGAAAATCTTGCCACTTTTTGTCTCCAAAATATTATTTAGCAGCTGTAATTCTTTATCAACAATTCCCAACCAGTTTTTCAGGAAAGTGACATCAACATTGCATCCAGATGTTGCCCAATAGCTATAGGGTGGAAAACCACCATCAACAACACAACAACATTCCTTGCAACCCCATTCAGGTGGTTTTTCCAGATATTACAACTGCATAACAGTATGATTTTGGCCATTCTCTGTTAACTACCACAGATCAGGTTGCTCCTGATCCAACCATATCATGTCACTATCCTTTGTGTCACTGCACCTAGGTCTGTTTGCATGCAGGCCCTACATGGGATATGCTTGCACATGTTTGGTCCGTACCTTCCTAGTAGACAACTGCTTAGTTCTTGTTTTTTGGGAAAGAATACTATTTTCGGTTCAGCTTGTGTTAGTTTGTTAGAGACAGCTACATATTAAGTATCAACTGTTATTCAGGTAGCTGTTTGTAAGACAGTCAGAACTGTCTCAGTGACAGTTATAACTGTCCAGTTAGGCTCTCTTATTTCTGTTATTCAGAAACTCTGCACATTTGTACATTTTTCTAATTTTCAAGACAGAAATGTACTCTAAAATTCTCTACCTTAACCGTTTGATATGTATCAGCTTATGCCTACACGGGTTTTCTGCTCCTGCTGTTGTTTGGCCGGCTAGCCTCCACTGTTTGGCTGCTGCATGGCTTTATATAGACTGTTTGGTGCAGAATTTTGACTGTTCAGCTATGTGCATGAGTAGCTTGTTGTGTTCTTTTTCAGCTGCAAGCATAACATCAAGCCAATTTAACTTGTTTCAAGGTGATGGTAACCAATTAAAGCCTCTGATTCTCTTCCTTCTCTTGTTCCATGCTTCTACAGCTCATCTGTATGTGAGTGCTGTACTCGATTTAGAGTGTGGAAGTTAGTAATCCAGCTGTCAAGTGACAGCTGGCAGCTAACTATTAGAAGTTTGCTCTGCAAGTTTTCTAAATCTAGTATAAAAGTTAGATTGTAATAGAATCTCAGTGGGAATGAAATTAGATTTTCAGATCCACAAAGTTTTACTCTCTCTCTCTCTCTCTCTCTCTCTGTATTATATATATATATATATATATCTGTTTCTAATTAACTGGTTGTGCATAATTCCTGCCATGTAATAGTTGTTTGGCAGTGTATCATTGTCTCCCATACAGTGTTTTTAATTCCCCATTTTGCTGAGTTCTCTCTCCAACTACATGGTTAATTGCACCCATATATTTTCAAGTTCTGTTCTTTGAGTACATCTTCATAGCAAGATTAGAGCTTAGAAAGCTTCAGCCTTCAGCTTGATGTTGAATGTCAGAATACTAGTCTAGATTCATTAACTTAGTACATCCCTTAGAGGTTGCAATTAAGGTAGGCCAAAGAGGCCACAATTAAAGCAAGTTAGGGGGGGACCACAACCAATGCTGCTTTCCAACACATATTTTCCCACTTGTTAATTGGAATATGATGTGTTGCATTTAGTCTTTAATTAGGAAGCATTTTAGTTAGAATTTCTTAGAATGTAAGTTTTGGACCTAAATCCCAAAAGCTAGCTCATAGGGTGCGGGTTTCCCCCCACTTATATACTCTATATTGATCTTATCTGTAGCCAATGTGAAACTTGGGTTTTTCCCAATTGGATTCTTTGCATTATTAGTTGCTTAGGCCTTTGTTTCTATTCATTTCATTGCATTTTATCCTTTTTGTCAAACATGTGTGTCTTGGTTGTTTTCATGTGTACAGAAGCCATAATGACTTTGGTGCTAAATGGAGTTTTTCTGGTCGATATTGGACTTTTACGATCAGACTTGGCCATCCGAAACCTTTTTGGAAGGAAAAGAGAGCAATTCTGGGTTCTGACTTTAAATAGCTGAGAAACACTCTGTAGAAGGATTCCGACTTTAAGAATTGACAGCTTTGGAGAGCTTTGGATTTTCTTGGCTTTTCTCTTCTCCGATTTGTACTCTTTTTTCTTCTTTTTATGTTTCCTTTGGGATTGCTCATGATCATGTGTGAGTATTTCTTCTTGTTCTGGGATTAGGACATAGTCCATGACAATTGTTCAATGTTAACTTAATTTATTCAAGGTTTTCTTTACTTTTTTGTCTTTTCATTCTTCTCTTATTGTAATTTATACATATTAAACACTTGATCACCGTTTGCATGATTTTAGACGCTTATGGATGAATTGAGAGGTGAACTAAACGTGTTGGAACCATAGTAGAAGGGCTTAGGTTTTAATTTATGCCAGTAGAATTCATGATAAAACAAACTAGTAACAAGTGTAAAGGGCTTAATTGAACATAGCACCACAATATTAGGGGTTAATTTAATTAGGCATATCTCCGTTTCTTGAAAGAGAGCGGAAATTACCTTAGATTAATTCACCATTATAAGAGAATTAGGAAGAATATTGAATTGTTGGATTAATTGAACAAGTGTCTTGATGCGAAACCCTGATCCTAGAATTTCACAAATCTAAATCTTATCCAAAATATATTTTTGTCATTTATCTTTATCTTTATTTAATATTTACCTTTTTAAATCAAATATTCGACAAATCAAATTTCAATATTTTTCCAAATTATTTAGTTTCTATTTTTAATTGTGACAATTGCAAAGCCAAAAACACAATCCTTGTGGATTCGATATTTATTACTACCTCCGGTCCTATATATAAGTAGCAATTACATAATTCATCAAGACCAGTAAAAATAATTAGATTAGTTAGCTTGTCATAAACTTTAATTTTATTCCATGACTACCCATGACATTAAATGATTTAAGATATGATTATTTTTCAATCAATGAGTATGTTTTGTTTTGTTGATGGCTCAATAAATGCACCCACTTTCATGGGAAAAGAGAGTAATCATTAGGGGTGAAAAGAAAATTTAACAATTAAGTAATCGTGTTTCTTATAATTAAGACCAAGAAAATGTTACCTTTTGTTTCTTATATATAGGACCAGAGGTAATACTTGACAATGACCATGCACTTGTGGTTTCCCCCTATCCAAATACTATCTCTACTTGTGCACAATATATCTTTGCCAATTCTTTTTTCTCCCCCATTCCCTTCAGTGCTTGAGATTTAACAGTGAATTTTTTATATACAGATAGGAACAGCATTAAGAATTTAAGGGAAATATACAACTTCACGCATTGCCATACCAGCAAATAGGTAATACCGGTATCACGGAGAAAAATAAACTTAGGTACTAACTCAACCCCTTGTTATCTAAGCAATAGAGATTTCAAGAAAGATAAATTATGAACAAGAGAACAGATTGAAAGTGAAACTATACCTCCAGTATATTTTTCCTGCTGGACAACAGTTCCTCTAACTTGGAAATTTGTTCCATCAAAGATTTACTTTCAGCCACAAAGTTTCCACTCTGCACCACAAAAAGCTTATAATTATGCTTATGCTCTTATCAAATATATATTTAATTATTCATAGAAATCTTGATAAAGAAAAAAATCAATTATTCTAGTCTAGTTATAGGCATCATTATAATGCACCTCACGAAGGGACAGTCTTCTTAGGCTAATGTCCAGAAGAGCTTCAGCTTGTTTCTCAGAGAGACTGAATGCTGCAAAGCAATATTACTTATCCACATTAAATAGCTAAAAGATAAAGAATTTCAACCAATGATTACATAGATTTCATTTCCATAACAAGTAGTACTATTCAGAAGATAGTTATTCAAAATGAAAAGTTTCCAACTATCAGTCTATATGAAAGCAGCCTCATCTTCATATAATGTCTTAAAACAAAGTTAATAGGGGAGAAATTTACAATCAAGAAAAATCAATAAACCAATAAATATACTTAAAATAAGAAGTTTACCATTACGTAAACCAGCTGCTGCAGCCGAGTTACTTGAAGCTTCACGTATTATGCGAATCACTCCATCCAGATTATCAAACCCAATAAGAATACCCTAAGTTTGTACATAACATAAACTTACATCCAAACAACTCTTTAAGAAAAACTAAACTTCAATAATTAGTCTCATAATCTCATACAATCCTCATGCATAAAATTTTCCAAATCATTTATTTTTCTTTTCTTATTGTAAAAGGATTTAGCTTACCTGAACCATTCCGTGAAAAGCACTGAATTGCAAAGTTTATTTATAGTGAATCTATGCACTCTAAAAACAGAACATAAATAATGAACCTAGGAAAGGATAACGAAACTAGTTATCTCTATACTAAATAATGACCCCAGTAATCGGCACACTATACATAGACTCTGTTTCTAAACTAATAAAAGAAAATTCAAATATTTTAGCAAAGAGGACAAGAAAGACTTCATGAGAATCTACAACAAGACATTCTCAGACAGAAATGAAGAAAACAAAAGAATGTAAAGAACAAATGCCCAACAAAAACAAATAAATATAACAGCACTCTAACCTTTGACCAATTCACGACAAATATTATTAAAAACACCATTAGCAAAGAATTATGGACAAGCCAAATGAACAGTGATGTCACCATTCACCAAGCTAATAACATGAAAACATAAACACATTCCAAGCTAAAAGTAGCAAGTGTCACTATATCTCCAATCAACATAGCAAGCAGTGTTGCTGAATTAACCCAATTTTCACTTGCTCCTTTATTCCAAATCCAGTGAAAGGAAAAGCCCATATCTTTAACAACCATTGCAAAAAAGAAAACGATCTCCAGCCAAGTTTGATAACATTCAATCCCTAACTAACAAGGGAGATTGTATTATTAGTGAGAATTTGAAGGAAATACAGGCAGGTAACGGCAATGCACCCAGACAAGGAAATTTTCTCTGGTCACAAGCTATAAACTGAAATACTGAAAATAACATTGTACTCTGTTACGCATTCCTAAATGTATCAGATCTATTTTCTTCCTCTCTCTGAAACTAACTTTCCCATCTTTCTCATGTTCTCTCCTAATTGCAATTAAAATTTAATCATTTAGCCCACAAGTCCTTGAGCAAAACCTGAACCAAGGTTGGGTTCACAGTTTTATAATAGTTGATTTGCACATGTGCAAACAATGGAATAATGAACGTAACAAAAAAAGTTAACAAGTTCAGATATAATCATATAACACAGATGACAGATGGTAACATGTAAATACTTTTAAGAATGTAAGGTATGCAATGCAACAATGTTTCATGAAAGTCAAACTTAGATGCTCCCAGTACATTGTGATATATTAGAAATGTATGCTAAAGTCCAAGGAGCTGAAACCTGTTATTAACTACATATCAACATAAACTAAGAACATAAGAAACAAAATATGCATGAACATGGGAAAATACAATTTTGGTGGTTTTTAAGCTATCACTTTCATAGTAACTAAACTCCCAGAAACAAACACAGATAAATTTATGAATATAACCCCTCTACCGCTGGAATATGTCTGAGCTGTACACTCTATGCATAGGACAAAGGAAGCATACACAGATAGATCTTACTGTATATGTGACATACCTCAACAATATGTCTTCTCTCTTGTGCTTGTGATAACTTAAACCTTGCACGCCTCTCAACAACAGAGCATCTGAAGTCTAAGAATGCCTGAAAGGTAGAGTATTAAGCCAAGAGAAAAGAAAAAGTAGCACACTTCTTTAAAAGATGCTAAAAGCATTACACTGGCTCAAGCCAGAAGAAGAAAAGGCATTATTAGGTAGGGTTCCATCAAACCCGTTACCAACCCGTTTGGGTTAGGTTGGATTTATACAATTTTTCTATCAAATTCAAACCAAACCAAACCAACCTGATCAATAATGGGTTGGATTGATTCTGAGTAAAATGAACTAAAAATTATTCTAAAGTTTAAGAAAAAAAATTCTTATGATTTTCAATTGGAATTTTTAGTAGTTATATTCTATAATGCAGCTGACACATTCTTGCACATTCTGCCATTCACTTTCTCCACGATATTTACCAGTGTTTTAAGATCACTAATTAATAAATCAAAATAAAAATATAATAATATATAAAAATATGTATAACATTTAATGTTAATACGTAATAGTATCAAAAACCCTAGATAGAAAGTATTTGTGCAGAAACTAATGACTGAGAGTTATGTAGACAGAAATTGACAAAAGGACATGAATATAATAATTTAAAAAACCAAGAGATTAAATTAGATCAAAAATATATTAGGCGATCAAAATTGCACATTAATAAAAAAAAATAAACAAAAAAGCAAGTAAGCTTTAAAATTTTAAAGATTGTTTAAGGATTTGATAATAGTCTAGTAACAATGAATTTCTTTTTATTTAAATAAGAAATCTGTATAAGCCATGTGTATACGAGTCAAAAGCACTAGTCTAACACATTGCTGAATGTGTACATGAATGTAAGGCTTGTACTTCATAGAGACATGAATTCATTAAAGAATATCAATAAGGTGTTAACAAGCAAACCAATTTTATGCTATGCTATGAGGCAAGAAATAAGTACTTTTTATTCAAAATAACAATTCAAGAGGTGAAATGAACACAGTAGTATTCTAGGGCCAGTAAGTACTCACCTGCAGTAATTCCTTCAGCCCCATTTGTTTAGGTTGTCCATTTAGAATGCTACGAAGAAATCAGACAAAAAGGTATGTTCAATTTAAGACAAGTATATAAATAGATTAAAAGAAGAAAGAAACAGTAAGATGAGCAAAAATTGATAGAATTGGGGGATTATAAAAAAAGAAGCAGTGATATGTATTTGGTAAATATATCTTTGCTGATTTTGATATTTATGAGATACCAGCATCAGTAACAAGAAAATTACAAAATATTAACTGAAATAAAAAATAGAAAATATATATATAGTCCAACGATTTTGAAGGCCTAGTCTCTCCTTCTCAATTCCCTCTTTCACTAAGTCTTTCCAAATTGACTCATTCTCTCCTTTTCCCTTATATTCCTCTCTTTCTATAAATGTTTTCCCACTTCTCTCTCCTGCATCCCTTGCCAGGGTGGCTGGCTGTTATGTGTACACTTCATGTTTGTCATGCCCAATTGGGGCACTGATTTTCAGCTTTTGCAAGTCGTTTTCCAAAAAATGCACCTTTTTTATAGCAGGATGGATAGGAATAACTTTTAAAAGGCAATATTACAAGTCATTAGATGCACAAACCTCCAATCTTTTATTAAAATGATATAATGACAGCTGAGTCATAAAAATTTGCAAAACTGGACACTTAAATGATATCTATTAATAACCTTCAACCATACCAAATCATTTAAAGACAATAATGTCAACATCAATATGGATTATGGAATTTCCCTTTAACTTCCCATTCAAGAAAAGATTTGCTGGTACTCTAATGTTATCCTGTATTTCTAGTACCACTGGTACTCTTATATATATATATATACATCTAATTTTGCTGATCAAAAAAATAAGAAAAGATTTATGCCACCAACGTGGCATGGGGATTCTACAAATATTATTTGGCATCCATGAGCCCAAAAACAATGTTTGCAATCTACATCCAGCCCAAATTTGCAAAACATGTTGGCCAGTGGCCACATCACTCAATTGATTTTGTACTTTCATTCCTTTCCCTGAACTGCTTCAGATTAAAGGGGATTAAAAAACACAAATAGCATAGGACGAGGGGTCTTTTAATTTTTCTATCTATAATGCAAGCTTTTTGTTACCAATCAATCATATGAACAGATAGATATGAAGAAAATAGCCTTATTACATATTTATATTGTACTAACAGATTGAAAGAGAAAAACAGACCAAAGTGCACTTATTCTAAATTCTAAACACTCTTAGCATTCCCTCTCAAGTTAGGGCACACATCATATGCTCTAAGGTGACTAAAAATGGGTTAAACTCAAGTGCCAGATGTAATAATGGTGAACAAATCTGCACACTGATTTCCTGAACTGTCACGTAATGTTCTGAGGGAGCTTCCTAAAAAAAAAGTCAATCACTCGCAGAAATCAAAGAATGAAAAAACATACGTGAATCTGTTCCTTTCCAACAGGTAAAGAAACAAGTATCTGTCTAATGGAATAACCTCGAGCTTTCACGTGCAATCCCATAATTTGTAACCAAGAAGTTTTGGCCAACAAAACTTTTGGCAAAAATATCTAATCCAAAAACACAAGTTCTATGCCAGTAAAAGAGTCACAGCCTCACAGGCCTCCAAGGAGGTCTAATAAGCAGAGTCATTCCAAAAGATATTTATCTATCAAAAAACAAATCCTCATATAAGAGAAAAAAATATCGATCAATCATCAGAATTGTCACCAGAAGGATGTATCAGTGATCAGAGCATTTTAAAATATTAAATTCACTATTTCAAAACATGTGTAAGCTGCAGAAACTTACCCCACCATATTACAGCTAAATGTTGATTGCAGAGATGTTAAGCGATAAAGATTATTTAAAACAATCAATGGATCTGATCCCCGCTTCAGCTGCACAATGAAAGAGATTAATCATGGTGACCAGCTCAACAGTCCCTTCTCCTTTTTCTTACTTTTCTCTCTGTTTCTGTATGTGTCCATTCAATAAGATAATACAGGGTCAGAGCCATATTTATATATTCTACCTCAATAACTATACGCATTCCAGAACGATCACTCTCATCCCGAATATCACTTATCCCATCTAAACTCTGTAAGAAAGTAACAAAAACAAAATTATGTTAGAAAATATACATGCTAGATGCAAGTTAAACAAAGATTAACTTTAGCATAAAAATAATACTTTATAATGCTGGAAATATAAAATGAATACTTTATAATGCTGGAAATATAAAATGAATAAACAAACATGAGCTCAAAGTATGATATTGCATATAATTCACAAGGCAAGAGTACAAGAGAAAAAAACATACAAGCTTTCTGCTTGTCCAATTATAAATATGAATAATCCAACATAAAAAACTATAATATTCATCCAACCAAATCTTGTTCCCACACTTAAGTCATTATCACCAACAGGGTTACTTTTCAAACATATAACAAAATACATAAAAAAACTAAAAGCATAACTTGGTCAAAAGCTTCTAATGACAGTATAGCAACAAAAATCAAAGAAATTGTTGGAAATAGGAAGTAATGATATCCTATGAAGCACCAACTACGACACATCATGGACACAACTAATGTCTAAAATATAGGACACCATCCTCACCATTCATTTCTTGAAATCTAATGATTAAGATTAACTACACATTAGAATCATTAGATTTCAAGAAAATAGAGAGTGAGGATGAGGAGTAACTTGATCCCTCCTCTCTCTCTCTCTCTCTCTCTCTCTCTCTCTCTCTCTCTCTCTCTCTCTCTATATATATATATATATATATATATATATATATACACACACACGCACCCACACACATATATTCATTGAAAATTAAATTAAGAATTATGTATTCACCTTCTAAAAGTAAGGTTGTTAAGTTCTACAATTTTCATGTCAATAACCCTCACAAAAAGAATATTAAGAGAGAATGAGAGATCATTTCACAATGAAATCTTTACAAAACAATTTCCAAGGTAAGATGAAACATAACTCCTAAAACCCAAACATCTGAATTCAAGACATGAAACTTGGTACAACCGGAAAAGGAGATTCACCTGCATGAGAACTATGGAACCCAACTGATTATTAAATGAAAAAGGAGTCCAGGAACAACCGGAAAAGAATCTAATATTAGATTTTTCAATTTTTTCTATTGCTCATGATTTCACTTTTCATGCGACTTTCACCTTGTTTATAACCCTTTCTGGCTCGAAGGTCATCTAGATTCTATAGTTTTCTTGTAGTTGAATTTAATGGGACAAGTTATATGTCTTGAATCAGTCAAAAAAGAGTTCAAAATCGCATCTTAAAAAAAACGATCACTATTTCAAAAGGACCAATTTGACCCAAATTTAAAAGATCAAGGGCCAAAATGAACTTTTGAAAGATGAAGGACCAAAATAAATTTTAAAAATAAGATAAAGGAAAAAAAGTGCACAGCACCTAGATGTCTACTTTTTTAGAAGTTTCCAAACACCCCATAGCCACCACTCCTCTCCTCTTTTCCTCAAATTATCTTATTTCACTAGCACAAACAAAGTGAGAGAGCACGTAACTTCAAGAAGATAAAAGTAAATTGAAATTTGCAGTATTTTATTAATATCTTGTTGGAACACAGTAATACCTTGTTTTCTACAAGTTCAGCAATCTTCTCAACTAAAGTTGCTTTGTTGGTCTGGTAAGGAATCTACTCCAATCATAAAATAGAATCTGTGATCAATTTTCTAAAGAAATAAAGCATGTGATTCTAATTTTCTAATGTCAAATCTGAAAGAATCTAGAGTGTCACCTCTTTTATGATTATTGCAGTCCGTTTTGTCTTTGAATCAAGCAATTCAATATCGGTTTTTCCTCTAATAATAACACGTCCTCGGCCAGTACGGTATGCCTCTAAGATCCTTAAGAAAAATGAGTATATATCAAACCATACATCACATAGTACAACAAAATCGGAAAAGCACAATGTAAAAGGAAAGAAAAAAAATGCATCATAGAAAATTTGATACAATTAATCAATGTAAAAGGAAACGATAATGCTAAGATTTCCTAACTAAAAGAGTACTTGTCCAGTCATTTTCAGACTAAAGACCTTGGGAGTCTTGAATACTTTCTTGGTATTAAGGTAGCTCAATCAAATGAAGGCATTGTGGTTTCCCAAAGAAAGTATGCTCTTGATATTTTAGAAGAAACATGCATTATTAATTGTAGACCCATTGATAGTCCTATGGACCCGAATCAAAAGTTGATGGCAGACCAAAGTGAACCATACTTAGATCCAAAAAGATATAGAAGACAGGTTGGATAGTTCATTTATCTCACAATTACAAGACCCGACATCTCTTTTGCAGTTAGTGTGATTAGTAAGTTCTTGCAGGCCCCTCATGTTGATCATTGGAAGGTTGTGATTCGCATTCTTACGTATATTAAAAAGGCTCCGGGTCAAGGATTTTATATGAAGATAAAGGAAATACTCAAATTTCTAGGTATTGTGATGTTAATTGGGTTGGATGCCCCATAGACAGAAGGTCCACTACTGGATATTGTGTATCCATTGGAGGCAATATTATCTCTTGGAAGAGCAAGAAACAAAACATTGTTGCTTGGTCTAGTGCAGAAGCAAAATATAGGGCTATGGCCAAAACCACATGTTAGTTAGTTTGGATCAAACAACTTCTTCAAGAATTGTGAAGTTAAACAAATGAAGTTGTATTGTGACAACCAGGCAGCACTTCACATTGTTGCCAATCCGGTGTTTCATGAAAGAACCAAACATATAGAGATTGACTGCCACTTTGTTCGGGAGAAACTGTTGTCCAAGGAGATTAGTAGTGAATTTGTCAGCTCAAATGATCATCTTGCAAATATTTTGACCAAATCTATGAGAGGACCTCCGATTCAATTTATATGTTCCAATTTGAGGGGGAGTGTTAAATTATTATGTGTTTATTCTAATTTCTATCTTTTTAGTAGTATGCTTTTTCTTTATTGTAGTTGTCTTTGTAAGGTGCCAAAGTCTGCACCTCTGCTCTTTTTTGTACTTGTTGACCTTTCTGTCATTTCATATTCTTAGATTTTGGAAGAATTCAAAAATGAATTGTAACCTTGAGCAACATTAATCAAAGGTGAATCAGCAAAGCAGTTCTGAAACTTTTTCATGCGTGCCTCATGTGCAAGCAGCAATGCCTCTATTTCTCCAATTAGAAGTGGTTCAAACTTGCATCGATCACTGAGATCACTGGACCATACTCCTCTGGTAGGCCTTCAAGAATCATGTCAAGGTGTTCACGCGGAAGAACAGGATCTCCACACAATCCAAGCGCGTCGACTATGCATTAGATGCACAGAAGAAACTCACGCATTGTTTTTTGAGAAATCGGATGAAAAGAAGGATTTGTGTAAGCGAAATTATGATTTGTCGCCATGGATAGACCTCAAGCTCAAATACCATCTTAGATTTTTAGAATGTGAGTTTAGGCCTAATTCACCCTCAAAAGCTAGCTCATAGGATGAAGGTTGTTCCTCACTTATATACTCTATCTTGGTTTTATCTCTAGCCAATGTGAGACTTGGGTTTTTCCCAATACATATATATAAAAGCTTCAATTGAGTGTAGAATATCAACCTTGACCCTTGTTTATCGAACTTCAACTTTAACATACTCTGCTATTGGTTAAAATCTATTGAGAACTACAATATCATGAGTGAGATTCATTAAATATAGGGTAGGACCCACATAATTTTGTGATTTCCAACATATTTCAATCAATAGGAAAGTGTGTGTTAGAAAGAGTGTGTGAGTGTGTTACTAACATTTCTCGACCAATAAATGATTCATAACTAAAATGTCACTATTAACATTTTCGAAGTGTATAATTACACTACGTAAAATGGCCAAGCAATATTGGAAAAAAAATAGTAAAAATGTTTATCAAATATTCATTAAAAAAGGAATACTACCAAAACCATCATACACTCACCCAAGATTTCCCATAATCAGCCCTCCTGTTGGAAAATCTGGTCCAGGCATGTATTCAAGCAATTCTTGCAGCTACAACACACCAAAACTAATCAGAAATTTTCATTAAAGAAGGAAGAACGGAGAATAATATTAAGTTCACAAAACACAAAATGACTTTTCTTCCACTACTTGAGAATTATATTACTTAACCCAACAAGATAACGTATAATAGCAAACATATACAAATTAATTAAAGTGCTTAATAATTTGGGGGAGAGACAAGGCCCTTCAAAAGTCCTTCCCTACAATCCTATCAGTTTTTCGCATGTGTCAGTTTTATCTTGCACTGGTTTACTCGTAAATAATACTGAAATCTCATAGGTTTCAGTAGCAAGGGTAACTCAATCCAAAAAATAAAAATGAGTTTCATACTTTCATTGTTTCTAATAAGCACATTTCACACCAATTTCATGGGAGTTTCTTATAAACATTTACTTGACAGTTTAAGTTTAAGAAAAAATCAGCAAATGCTTTTGAAGAAGATATACTTTTGCAGTGAGTTTAGTTCAAAGGAAGGGAAGGATGGAGGAGGGATTTTTCTAAAATTTACCTCATTTAGTTCAAAAATGTGGAGGGGTGGGTAGGAGAAATGTGGGGGCTAATACCCATTCCCACCAGTTTTGTCTCCCCTCCAACAGTGGGGGATTTAGAGGGAGATCTATAATTTTTGGAATGTACTGGCGAAATTATCCTAAAGGTTTCCCTATCTCCTCTCCCCTTCACAGTTCATAACTACTATTTTCCCTCCCATCCCATCCTAACCAACCAAACAATGTTAACAACTAATAAGATAATCAATATATCATCTAAACTTCATTAAAAGTAAGACATCGCACTTATAGAAACTTTATTAGTTAAGGAGTTTAAGACATGTAAAGTTTGGAACCCACTCAAATTTTGGTTTTGATTTCAAAAAACAACAATATAATTGCACATAAAATAATAAGCCTCCTGGAGATCATCAACATTATTCTATATTTCATTTTTTTTATGAACTTAATCAAACTGGATCATAGATTCAAATGCTTATTCCTCGTTTACAAAAACAGCATATCCTCAGACCAAAAGTCACAGAATTTTCAACATCCATCAAAAAACTAGATTCATAGAAACAATTTTATTGTTGATCAATTTATTTGGAAATCAAAAGCTCATTCTCGGATTGATGGCTATTGTCTGGACAGCAGTACCAAATAGGATTGATAGTAATGATTTGTTGCAGATTCAGAGACCTGATGATATTGGTGTTATGTGTATGAACAATTTAGAACCAGTAACACATCTGTTCTTATCATCAATCAGCAGAGACATTAATGGCAATGAGGTTTAAAGAGTTTGGAAGAAGAAAAAAGAACAAAACCCTTGGGACTGAGCTGTGCTCGAAGATCTGGTTGTATCTTTGTATCTCCTTTCTAAACAGATTCCTTTTTATCAAAACAAGAGAGAGAGAGAGAGAGAGAGAGAGAGAGAGAGAAATGTTTGCCACTCACAGTAGCTTCGGGATTATGTATCAACACACAGAGCACATCAACAACTTCCCCAAGATTATGAGGAGGGATATTAGTTGCCATACCAACCTGATGAAGATAAAAAAAATGGACAGCTCCACGTGAGTAGATGCATGATTAGTCAATAAACAGCAGATCTTGTGTCAAGTATGTGAAAAGGAATGCAAAATCACCGCAATGCCAGAAGAACCATTTAACAATAAGGTTGGAAGGCGAGCTGGTAGAAGTGATGGTTCTTTTTGAGAATTATCAAAATTCGGAACAAAATCAACCTGCAATCAGGAACATATAGACATAATATGCACTTCAGTTAAGATGTTAAATTAATTCAAAAAAAACATAAATCTCAGGGCAAAGAAGAGCAGAGACAAACCGTGTCCTGCTCTAGATCTGTCAACAACATTGCTTCAGTCAGATCCTGCAAATTCAGACCAAGAACCAAATACCATCCATTAAAATTAATAGATTCAGAGAAGGGAGAGAGAGAGAAAGAGAAAGAAGGAAAGTTAGATTGTATTGATAAAACCAACCCAATCAATAACTATCTGCGATACAGTTTACATATACAGTTACACAAATGTAACTGTCAACTAACCTTGAGTTAGTTCCTAACAGAAAACTAACTATAAGAGAACTGAGGTTAGCTAAACAGACTAACAGATACAAGAAAAAGAAAAGACACTACTGCTGGACGAGTAGGTATACTCTCCTATAAAAATGTCTGCCAATATGTTAAATCAATTCAATAAACAACAAAGAGCACAAAAAAAATCCAACACTCTGGACAACTGCTTTTGACCAAGTAAAACTTCATGCTGATCTATTAACACCAAATCTTATTGATAACTAAATTAGAATTCACAGAGCAATCCAGACAACCTCCACAGAAATGTTGGCCCTTGCAAACTGTTTTCACAGTTATTCTAACATATACTCTAATACCCCCCCCCCCCCCCCCACCTCAAACTCAAGGGGAAGAGTTTTCAGAGGAAAAACTCTTCACATTGAGTTTGCCTCTGAGAACTTCAAATCTTGCTGAAGAAAGAGGCTTGGTCAGCACATCTGCCCACTGATCCAAAGCAGGGATGTGTAAGACTGAAAACTGCTTGGCCAGAACCTTTTCCCTAACATAAAAGACATCAATTTCCATATGCTTCGTGCAACTGTGGAACACAGGATTATGAGCAATGGATACAACACTTTGATTGTCACAATAAAGGACAGGAGAAGTGAAGGGAACTCGCAATTCTGTTAAAAGAGCCTGAATCCATGTCAATTCAGTAGAAGTTTGAGCCAAGCTGTGATATTTAGCTTCAGTACTGGACCTAGCTGTGACTTTCTGCTTGCGAGACCACCATGATATCAAGTTTGGGCCAAGAAAGATGGCAGCCCCTGAGGTGGAACACCTATCATCTACATCAGATGCCCAATCAGCATCACAGAATGCATAAAAAGCCATGGGTTTCTCAGTAGAAGCAGGCTGAAGAAGTAAACCATGAGACAAGGTACCCTTGAGATACCTTAAGATCCTTTTAACCACTGCTCAATGAGAGTCCAGAGGACTAGCCATAAATTGACAATGTAGAGAAAGGGAACTGATATTATTGAATCTGAAAGTTAGTTACAGAGAAGTATTTATAGATCTCTAACCCTTCAAACTAAGTACAAAACAGAATTAACAAATAGGAGGGAAAATCTGTTAATAGACTAACAGCCTGATATTAGTGAGGTGCTGTTAGCAAAAGCTAACAGCCCTTGCAAACTGTTTTCACAGTTATTCTAACATATACTCTAATAATGACGCTATTGGGTTTTATTGAATGCACACAAGGTTCTTAAGTCATGTTCTTTCATAATACCGTCATGAAAAAGAAAAATTGAAAAGGGAAAGGAATAAGACTCTTTAAACAAGAATTCTGATGATCATCGTTTAATGATTACAGAGCTTAAGATGAGATACCGTAGAGCCATATCGTTTCCAAGCAATACAAAATTACCAAGCAACAATCAAACAAAGCTCAAGAGAAGAACCAAATATAAGCCCTTTTTATGTTTTGACAATGTCATAGAAAGCAACCAATATTCATGTTTATGGAACCAAAAACTTCATACTTCCTGGAAATTCCTTGTGTAGTAGTCCTGTAAGACCCATTTTATTTTTTTTGCAGACAAATATACCATGCAGTAATTTCTTGAGACAAAACCCTTCTGAAGTTCTGACTTCAGATCTTCAAGCAAAGTGACCAAATATCACAATTTTGAAACCCCAACCATATCAACAACTGAGTGTTGATTTATATATACATCAATCATCAATCATATATATCAAAAATTCACATGATCTTCCATTTTTCTTTTCCTCCTCACACTTATGAAAAGGAAACTGATTTCAAAAATATAATCTTTTAAGTCTGGCACCTTAAATGTTAGATATATTTGAATTTTAAAATTACTCAAAATTAAGAAATATGGTTAAAAAATCAACTCTGTTCTGGTATGACTAAAAACTAGTATGCAACTCTTTTACCTGCCAGTAATTAACCAGCACAAACAATTATTGATTGCAGAATACATTGTAGCACACTCTGATATAAAAGCAAAAGTGATAGACAAGTATAATTTAGATTCAAAGATTAAATCAGTTAAACACATACGTCCAGTCTGCACTCTGTGTAACGCATGGCAGCAGGAGGGTCAGCATCAATTGACCCAAAATTTCCATGACCTTGAATCAAAGGACTGCGTAAAGAAAAATCCTGAAAGAAATTGGAAAGCACATAGATTATAACAGCAGAAAAAAGAAAGGAAGTGTAATATTTTAAGACAGAATCCAAAAAAGAATCACTTCAAAATAGTAATTGCCCATTAGGTCTCAAAATATACTAGGTAAATCTATTATTCCTTCGAAAGGTACAAAATACTAATGGGAAATAGCACTATCAGTAAAAGGACCTTTATCACTACCCATCTAATAGAACACATACATAGGTAGGTAGGCTGATCAAGAAACCTATGTAATGCTAAAATATCATGAGTAAGTCTCTGGCACAATTACCTCCTAATTCAGCATGATCAAGGAAAAATAAAAATAACTAGGATAGTTTACTCATTATTATTAAACTATTACACGTAAACAAACACTTCATATAGACGTGCTTTGGTGCATAGATCAAATTGTCGTCGCCATGAAGCCTTTTATTGTGCAGCTAATACATCAGAATCAAAAGACATTAAATGCCATTAAACTACCGCAAAATCTCCAAATAAATTGACTACAATCTCAAAAAAGGCTTCAGTGTTCATTTTAGCCCTTAGAAATCTATTCTGATGACAATTTAAATTTGGTTTTAATCCTGCAAAATTTTATAGTTCGTTTTAGTCCTCAGAAATTTTAAAATGTTTTAAATGGTCCCTATTACCACTTATGATGTGGCATGCATCTAGACATGCCATGCATGCCACCACAGAATAGGCACTGACGTGGAATCCCTAAATGTCAGTCAGATCACCATTAACTGATAAACATTATTTTCAAAAAAAAAATGAGGACCATAACCAACAAAAAAAATGGTGGACCATAACCAACAAAAAAAATGGAGGACTAAAATCAAATTTAACCATATTTACATGGGCTAAAAACATATTTGATACAAATATCTCTTAGAATGTGGATTTGGACCTAGCTCAACCCCAAAAGCTAGGGTGAGAGTTGCACCCACTTATATTCTCTATCTTGGTCTTATCTCTATCCAATGTGGGACTTTGATTTTTCCTAATACACCCCCTCATACCCATCACTTTTTGAACTTGGTGCTTGGACAACATGGTGGGTGGCCCTTTAAATGGATCGAAGATAATATGGTGGGTGGCCCTTTTAATGGATATCTTAGAATTATTGCATTATCTTATGTTGGGAAAATAAAATTTGCAACTTTCTAAGAGACCTTTTTTTTTTTTTTTTTTGGTCAGCAAAATTATAATTTGTATTAATAGTTGTGAGTACCAGAGGTACTAAATATACAAGGTATACAGCAGCCAACTAGCAGAACCATAGGTCCTACGAATCAGGTGCCAAACAAAAGGGAATACAATAACCCTGCACTGCTACCCTATTCAAAAAATGCTGTTGATAAATTGCTAGACCAATAGTTGTAGGGCTGTACAAATCCTTTCTCCAGCTGTCTAAACCAAGACCAAACCAGGAAAATAGCATCATCCATTAGCTTGGATCCATTAAAAGCCTCATTTAGGAACACAATCCGGTTTCGATGCTGCCATATTGACCAGGTCAACGCCACCCACCAACATTTCCACCTAGCCTGCAGATGCTTTCCTTTGGAGATAAGCGTGTGCTGCATGTAATTCTGCCTAGGAATGGGGGAGAATACTCCCACAGTTTTGGTCCAAGCTGGGGATTCCCACCATAAGGGGAGAATTCTTGGACACTTAAAAAACAGGTTTTCTAAGAGACCTTTTAAAAGAAAAAAAATACTTAATTACCATAATTAGTCAGTCATCAAGCACCTACTATGTTAACCGATACTACAGAAAACAATCAATGGCCCAAAATATATAAGAGTGTTTGGATGGGATTATTTCAGGGGAAGAAACAGATTTTTAAAAATTATCAAAGCTTTTTTTCAAAAAAACTGATATTTTTGGTAAAACTATCAAAGTGATAAAAGGTGGTTTCTACAGAAGAAAGCTTTTCTATCATAAGCAAAATTATGTAGCTTAAGAATAAAATCTATCAAATTATTTTCTATCTAACTTTTGTATTCCCATTTTATCCTCAACATTGATGGAAGTGCTAGTGGGTAGTGCTAACATGGACCATTTGGAAGCATCGAAACGGGGTAGTTTTTGAAAACAAATCCTTCGATGGAAGCAAAGTGATGGACGATGCACTATTCCTACTATGGTCTTGGCATAAGGCAATGGAGAAGGGTTTCACAGTGCACTTTAGTCACTGGCCCTCCCAACTCAAAGCATTTTTCTGTAATTAGGGAGTGACGACGGATGTAGTAATTCCAATAGCTCATGCAGGGTATTTTATTTCCTACTATGGGTCCAATCAGGTTCTTAGTATTCCTTGTATAGCGATCTGAACCTGCTGTATACCCATCCTTTTATGTACCCTAGTACCTCTGGTACTTATTTATAATATATCACTTATTTTTGCTGAGCAAAAAAAAAAATCCTCAACATTGATTTTTTAAATACAAAACTAACTTTTACAATAACTCCAGTCCTATACCTTTTTTGTAATTTTACTATAAAAAGCTATTCTTTCAAACAATCCGAACATAATAGATTTAATAGATTATCTTAATATCACTTTTCTTATTTTTAACAAACAAAAAAATTTCATTCAAAATGATAGATTATAACAATAACCAATTATACCATAATTAATTATTGAAATCATCTTTTTCTTCACAACTAAACCAAACACAATATATTAAGATGAAGCTCAAATAACATGGAAAGCAAAAGGCAAATGTTTACCTGGGCCATTCGCACCAAGGAATCATACACAGCAGTGTCTCCATGAGGGTGGAATTTTCCCAATACCTACAATAACAGCATCATATAGTATCACATCAAACAAAAAAATTGACAATGGATAATAACTTAATAAGTAGTCCAAGCATGCTTCTAGATGAACACATTGGATGCTTCAACAAAATTGAGAATATAACATCAATGGCTAGATATTAACCTCTCCAACAACTCTCGCACACTTCTTGAACGGTTTTTTGGATGAGAGGCCAAGCTCATGCATAGCAAATCTGCATTCAAAATAGTAGCTTAGTTTGCAATCAAATCTCAATCTCAATAAGAATTGTCAAATTTCAACGACTGAAAATTTTAAACTAGTGGGGTGATTCACACTCCCAATTATGTTTTTTTTGAACCGCCAAAAGTAATAATATATTAATATAAAGGAGTACCAGGGATACTACAAATAACAGAGGAGATATATCTCCTGATATAGAACATAAGACAAAAAACCCCACAAAGGAAACAACACCACCCCAACCATACACAATAAACAACTTAAGCAAAGGCTAAAGGCATTGCTGATGACCATTGAGGATAAGGAACATTGAACACTCCCAATTATGTGTATACAGGATCAACCTTAATTACTTTTGATTATAATTTCTTAAATTCCCCTCGATAAAATACTTTATATTCAAATAAACCGTAATTAGAATTTTATTTGTCTATCCACATTTAACTGGTTATAATTTAGAAAATTAATATTATAAGTGGTTAGTGAAGAGGGCAAATAGAAAATTAGGAATAAGAAGAGTATTACCCCAGTTTTTGTTATTGCTGCACTACAAACTATAAGTGACCATGTCAGAAACTTCACATAATGAGAGAAATAAGGAACAATAGGTTTAATCTAAACATGAAGTAATGCAAACATTTACTACATATACAACTCATGAACCAATGAAAGCAAGGATGTTTTGATTGCAAAAATAATATCATGCTCACATGATTCGATACCAAGCTCCAAACGCAATCAATCACAGAAACAAAGGGAATAAAAATAGAAAGACAATTTAAGCCAGTGTTCTTCCCCATGCCAAATAAAATTACTTTTGTTTATCTATCCCGTGTTATAAAACAAAGAGGTTAGCACAAAATTCGTGAGTTTGGTGTGAAGAAAAGAATAATTAGGCAATAAAATATTAAATAAAATTAATGAATAAAATTGTGAAATACCCCCAACTTTTTTTGAACTTAGAGGAAAAAGAAATCCCAAAGGAAAAACTCAAATGAATATTGTTCAAAATCCCCAGTGGCACTGATAAAGTAGGAGCAGTCCCAAAAACAAATATATTGTGAAATTTCCCCGTTTTCTAATAGACTAATCATAAATTTATAATTATCTACCCATTTTCTCTTCCATCTCATTTCATTTCCACCCCCATTGTCTACCCATCTTTCTCTTCCTTCCTTGTCACATCACTTATCACATCTATCACTTTAACCTTTTGGACCCAAGATTAATCTCTAATCCGGTTACAATAGTGTGACAAGACCAAAAAAAATGCTTCAATATTAAAAACACTTAGAACTTAAAAAACTTGTAAGAGAACACTAACAGAATCCTTCGGTGCACGGGCTTCAACCCGTCGCGAACATCGGGCAACGCGCGACCGAGCAGAACGGACATTGCATACGCCATGTAAGCCTCTGTGGCCTCTTTGTGAAGCTCCGTCGGCACCACCCTCCCCTCGCTCACGTAACCGTTATCTGTCGTCGCCGACGCCGCCGTCGTGACGCTCCCATTCTCGTCGTCGCGGCGCCTGGCGGACCGAAACGCCGAGGCCGGGCGCCGCGGCGCGCGGGCGGAGAGGAAGCGGAGCTCGGAGGGGGCGTGGCGGAGGCGCAATGGCTGGAGGAAGGGGGAGAGGCGGAGGACGCGGAGCGCGGAGTGTGCCATGGGGCTGCAGAAGATAGGGTTAGGGTTTTGGAAATGGAGGGAAGAGGGTTTCATAGGGTTGCAGTTGCTGCAACCATTTGAAAGTGAGAGCGTGGGAGTATTGTTGGGGTTTTAGGGATTTTGGATAGAGAAGAGGTGAGAGACGTTCTCTAAAACCCTTGTAGTGTGTATTGTGGACACTGCGCGCCAAAGGTGTTTGAGATTTGATAATGAACCGGTGTTTGTGTGTCATCACTCGCATGATTTTTGTTTTCTTGTCTTTTTCCTTTTTATATTTTTCATAAATAGTTTACTAATTGATTGTAAGAACTTTCAAAGAACTCATTTTTGGTGTTTTGGTGTTGGAATACTTTTTTTAGAGAGATGATGTCATATATGCTGATGTAAGAACTTTTATTTTTTTATTTTAGTGGTAAAATTGAATTTACATTTTTGAATTTTACTTATAAAAAAATAAAATAATATTTTTTATAAAAAAAAAAGAATTTTGTCCCTAAAATCTAACTTCCGGCATTGATAACTCTTAAGTAAAAATAGTAGTAGGTTTGGTCGATAAAAATTCTTGAACTCAAAAATTTCATTAAAGATGTTCTAAGTATTAATATAGATAAAATGTCTATGTGCGGTTTAAAATAATTTTATACCACATCATCAAATAGTATATCATTGTTTGAATTACTTTAATATAATTATTTTAAAAGTCAATAAATTTATCATATATAAAGAATTATAATTTAATGATTATGTGAAATTTTTTATTCAATGCATAATTTTTTTCTTATATTAATATTAATATTTTGTAGTTTGTACATTGAATGCAGGAATAATGGCAAAATATTAAAAAAAATATCTATTTACAATATAAGAAAAGAATAAATTGTCAATTTTACTTTTTTACCCCTACTTCTACGCATGACAATTTGGAAAATTTTGCTTTATTTTTTTCTTTTCTTTTTTTCTTACTATATTATATGACACGTAAAAAAAATATTATAATTCAAAAAATATAATTTTAATATTTAATATTATTAACTTGGAAGAAAACAAATAAGCAAATGCAAGTTATTCTTTCATATTGCTAGCATTTTGCCATGCTAGAAAATTTATTTAATCGGTGCTACAACTATTTCAACGATCCAGTATGATAGAGCAGCTTTATACATTAGTTAGAAAAGAAAAAAAAAAGTGGGGAGTGAGAAAAGATTTAGTGGATAGTTTTGTATTTTCACTCTTTTATACTAAGAACAAAAAGTTGTTTAAGGATGTGAGTAACAAAATTTTACATATTTTGCGTTGTATTTGGCCACTTATTTTATGTTGTCTCATTATCACTTTAAAATCTAATAGGGAACAAATGATTATGTTGTGTTGTTCTATATATTCTAACAAATCAAATCACCCCTAAAAATACTATAATTAATAATCTATTTATTTTATTTTACAATAAAAAAGGATACATTGTGAATTTTATTTTTTTACCCCTACCTTTAAACCTTTGGAAAATTTTGCTTTAATATTTTTCTTTTTTTTTTCTTACTATTATTTTTACAATAGAAAAGGATGGGTTGTCACTATTTAGAAAAAATTTACTTTATTGTTTTTCTTCTCTTTTTTTCTTATTATTACATGACACGTAAAAAATATTATAATTCATAAAATATAATTTTAATATTTAATATTATAATAAAATAATATTTTTACAAGAAAAAGTATAATTTACTTAAAAATGAAATATTATTAAATTATCATTTTGTTTAGAAGTCACTAATAAAGAAACGATTGATATGAATATTGATTAAAACTAAAGTAACAACTTGGTCGTTTCGATATCACTTACTATAAAATATGACATTTCAATTTTTAATTGAAAACTCCATTAATTTGATTGTGAAAATGATGGTAAATTTTTTGCGTGTACATTCATCAAACAACTCACAAACACATGAACAGATACATACTTATATATATATATATATATATATATATATATATATAATACACCACTATATATCTTTCAAATGTCAGGACATAATTCAGATTTTTTTCCATATATCTAAACTTGGGACTTACATGCCCAATCAAAAAGATTCAAGGAACCAACTAAGGAAAAGTTCATAACAAAACACAACTCTTCCACAAAATAAATTTCAACGTTATCACGTCGGCTTGGCGGCTCCAACAAAAGACTTCCCTCCAAGTCTACGGCTGCTTATCTGCTCCCACGAACGAAAGTTCGAAATCATTACAGGAATGCTTAAAGATTCTCATGCAATATGAAGTATGAAACATGAGCATCATCAATGCACTAACCATGGATAGTTAAAGATTCTAAGTCATCCCCTTCTCTCTTCAGGAATGCTTAAAACTCTTTAAAACACTTTATTTCTCCCTCTAGGGATATCCAACATGGTCACCATACCTCCATGTACATACACAACATACATCATCACAATAACATCATCAACATCATTTCATCTCAACATCATCATCAACATCACATTTCATATGCATACATATAAATTCATGCCCAAGATTCACATTCCCCAGGTCTTCAGGCAACATAAACCTCATACAACAACAATCTATAATATCATGAGACTCATATTTTTAAGGAAAATTCTAAATTAAAGAGGAAAACTATGGTATTCAAAACAAACTCTTATGCCCATTTAAAATTTAATAAAGAAGTAAATAAAGAACAAATATAAAATTTTGGGCAAAGTCTCCTCTATAATTAAGACTTTTCCCAAAAATTCCAATCAATACAACAACAACATCATTGACAATTTTAATCATCTATAACAAACATATCACATCCCATTAGTTAAAAACACAGTTTTTCTTGAAAATCAGCATGCACATCAATAGCAAATATATCACATCCCATTAGTTAAAAACACAGTTTTTCTTGAAAACCAGCATGCACAAGGACAATCATACATCCCCATAATTGGGTTCCCTGACCCCAACTATGGTATCAAAAGCTATAAACAAACAATAAACTCCCCTCATCTATCTATATCTCTTTGTTAGTTACTTGCGGCGTTGCTCTAAGATCTCTTAGGTTCACATCCATTCGTCCAAATGCAGAGCTCTATATACCAAATCAAAGATAATTCAGTATAGATTTCAAAGACAAGGTTAATATTAACTTTTGGGGTCAAATACCCATTCAATTTAAAAAGGGGCTAAAGGGGTGTTTTGAGATTCATATCAAAGAGAGGTCATTTTGAAATTTTGATCACAACACAATGACCAGGGTTCAACAAATGTTACAAAAACAAAGTCTATTTTATAAAAATGTAACTTTTAAAACATCTCTTTTTCAAGGGTTTTTCAAAGGAAGTGTAAAAACATCCAATAATGGTACCCAAGTCATAAGAGATGCAAAGGTAGGCTCAAACTAACAAGGAGAAGACTTAGAAATAACGATTATCTCGAAGAAATTTTGAAGGAAGGATTGGAGGCTTCGTTCTCTACCAAATCCTCGAGTTGAGTTTTGAAGATTCTGCTTTGATTAAATTGTTATTCTCCGTACGGTGGTCCAACGACAAGCAAAGGCGGCTCATGGCAGTCATCGGTGGTCAGTGGTGGTGGAGGAGGAGGTTGGGGGTGTTGGGAGAGGGTTTAAGGGAAGAGAAGGAGAAAAAAAATGACTCTTTTACGTTGTTGGACATATTTGTAACCTGCAACACTTGCCCAGGCAAAATTTGGCTCACCCAGGCAAGCAAATCTAGCTTAAATTCGCTTGGGCAAAATTTGGCTCGCTTGGGCGAGATGATCTAGCTCAAATTTTACTGCTTCGGTTAAAATATCATATCTCATACTCAATATATTATATTGCAAATCCCAATAGTCAAAATTTGAAAATTTGGGTTGCAAGCCTACAGTCCAAATTTGAAAGTGATCCAACGGTTAACAAATCCAGGATTGCAGTTTTAGTGGAACAGGTTTAAGTAAAACTTGAAATCTCATAATTTCAACCTAAGTCAATAAAGTCCACATAACTCAACATCCACATCAAGCAAATCGCACATGGCTAATTCATAGAATACCTTAACTCATCCAAATTAATCAAGTAATCAAATAACACAAGTAAAACATCAAACATCTATTTTTAATTATTAAAATTTTAGGGTGTTACAACTCTCCCACCCTTTTTAGAAATTTTGTCCCCAAAATTTACCTGACTGAAACAAGGATGGATAGGCTTCTTCCATCTGACTCTCTAATTCCCATGTTGCATCTTCTCCTGATGCACCTCCAAGATTACCTTTACCAATGAAATCTCTTTCTCTCTTAAGTGCTTTGTTCGCCTAGCCTCGATCCTCAAAGGCAATGTTTCATATGTCAAATTGTCCTTTACTTGAACAACATCTAAATCGACCACATGGGAAGGATCATGAATATATTTACGGAGTTGAGAAACATGAAAAACACTATGGAGGCTAGAAAGAGATGGGGGTAATGCAATTTGATATGCCACAGGACCAACTCTTTTGAGAATTTGGAAAGGACTGATAAAACGAGGTGTAAGTTTTTGGGATTTCAAAGCTCGACCAACCCTAGTCCAAGGGGTGACTCTCAAGAATACATGATCACCAGCCTCGAATTCCATGTCTTTCCTCCTCTTATCTTGATAACTCTTTTGCCTACTCAGAGCAATCTTCATCCTCTCTTGGATCAACTTGACCTTCTCAGTGGTTTGTTGTACCACTTCAGGTCCTAAGGTGAAGTTCTCTCCAGGTTCTAGCCAACACAGGGGTGTCCTACACCTTCTACCATACAAAGCTTCATATGGAGCCATGCCAATGATAGAATGAAAACTATTGTTATAGGTGAACTCTATCAACAACAGAAAACACTCCCAACTCCCTTTTTGTTCTAATACACATGCTCTTAAAAGGTCCTTTAGTGACTAAATGGTCCGTTCAGTTTGGCCATCAGTCTGAGGGTGGTAGGTTGAACTTAGCCTAAGCTTGGTGCCCAACGCTTTGTTCAAACTCTCCCAAAACCTAGAGGTGAATTTAGGATCTCTATCAGACACTATGCTAGATGGCACACCATGTAATCTGACAATCTCACTAATGCACAGGGAGGTCAACTTCTCTAAGGAAAGCCTAATATTGATGGGGATAAAGTGTGCGAATTTGGTCAATCTTTCAACAAAAACCCAAATAGAATCAAAACCTTTGGGGTCCTGGGTAGTCCTACAACGAAATCCATGGAGATACTATCCCACTTCCACTGGGGTATCTCTAAGGGTTGTAACTTACTTGAAGGTTTGTGATATTCTATCTTAGCCTTTTGGTAGACTAAACACGCATACACAAACTTGCTAACCTCTCTCTTCATGTTGGGCCACCAAAACATTACCTTTAGATCCTGATACATCTTGGTAGCACCATGGTGGATGCTCTAGTTGCTTCTATGGCCTTCTTCTAAGATCATCTTCCAAAGTTCGGGCACATTGGGAACACAAATCCTATCTTGAAGTGTCAAGACTCCATCCGATCCCACATTGAAGAAAAAAATGGAAATAGAGGAAATAAGTAGTTCTTAATAACAGTTAAGTTGAAGAGTTACAATATCGCTTTCATAGTTCTCCATGGTTAATTTCTTTAGTTGTGGATTGTAATTAACTTTGTTTGCGATTGAATTGTTTGTAAAGTGTGATTTGATTAAAAATCATCGTGTTAATTTATTTCTTGATGATTAATTGTTTGTAATTAATTATTTGCTTGTGATATGTTGTTTGTTGATTTAATTCTTTTTAAGAGAAAAAATATTTGATCATTAGGATTTACTTAATTACACAAAAATACCTTGAGTTTCAAATTTTATGAAATTTTTAATTGATTAGATTTAATTCCTAAAACTAGTTCAAAATTTATTTTCTTTGCGAAAAAAAATTTGCCATGTAAAATTACATTGTGAAAAGTTACACAATGTAAACCCCAAAGGCCATCATGGCACAAACCCCACCCACCAATGGGAGCGGGGGCTGACCATGCAAGGGGGAAAAACCCCTCCAATCACTCTTTAACTCCCATAACACTCAACCTTCACACACCATCCACCTAAGCCAATCAAAAAGCTAGCCTTCCTCTCCAAGAATCCTAACTTGTTGAACACTCCAAAAGCTCCCTTCTCTCTCCTATCTCTTATTTGGCCCATGCTTAGAAGAGAAACAAAGTCATTCTTCATCTCCTTTAGTTGGTCTAGTCGTGAGCACCGAAGCGAGAAGAAGCAAATTATGCACTTTGGTCCTTGAGTGGTGTCTTTGCAAGTACTAGGTTAGCTAACCATCTTCACACCTCTTCTTCCTCATTTCTTGCTTAGCTTATCAAGGGTAAAAGGGATTTTTTTTATTGAACTCAACCCATGGTTGCCTTTGGGAGGAGGCAATCATGGTGTAGTAAACCTCCATTGCATTGCATGTTGAAAAAAAATGGGTTTTTAAGGTTTTTTCTCAAACTGTTTTTGGAAAGTTGTGAATGATTTAGCTCCTATTACAAAGGAGACCATATTCAATTTTTCTTAGGATTTTTAAGCAAGCTTTGATTTTTGAAATTTGGGGCTATGAGAAGGGAGAGGCTAGTTCAAAGATTTTGTTCTCTGGATTGGTCTTAGTGTTTCGAGCCTATAAAAAAATATACCTGTTGGGTTTTAATGAAATTTGTCCTATTTTACTCTAGATATTATTTTCAACAACTTTTATGTTGAAATCCTTGAGAGATGATGTTATTTTGAGGCCCAACTTTGACATACAAGCCAATTGTCTTGTTTTGCAAGTTTGGTGTGGCAATGCGTGATTTTCTTTAATTTTTGGGCTTTTGTGGTTGTCCACTTGAAATGGTATTTACAATTTATTAAAATAGAGAGAGAGAGAGAGAGAGAGAGAGAAATCAATCATGTATATTATAAAAATTAAGGGTTTCATCTTCATATTCTAAAGGCCAAAGCAAAGCGAAGTGGCTATATGAAGGACATTTTGTGAAGTCTAGGAAAAGTCTTGGAAATAAAATTTTACTAGGAATGACATAGAACAAATTTTATACAATTTTTACCTTGATGAAAAGAGGATTATGTTAGATTTAAACTTTAACAATTATAAGTCAAAATGATTTTGGGAAGAGGTAGAAATTTATAAATCTTTGAACTATGTCAAAACTTGAACGTTCTCTATCTTGTTGCCTCGTGGAATCTTTTATGTATTTCTTTTATAGATTTTTGCTAATCAAATGGTTTTCTTTGTTAGAAATCTTAGAAAATTTCATTTAACTAAAATCATTTGCATATTTTCATTGAGCCTTGCATTTGCCCCTATTTCTAAAAGATAGGGTTTTTAATACATGGCTACTTGATATGTTAAATTGCTAATTTTTTCTAAGTGTTGTATGTTGATTTTAATTGTTACTATATGAAATACAATCTATTTTATTATGATTGAAAGACCCAGGGAATTTGAATCTCATGCGATTGTAAATGTGGTATGTGTTGTTTTACTTGGAGACTAGGAGGTGTGATCTTGGGCACATGGTTGCTTGTAATGATTGTGTGTGACCTGGTTGACTTACAACTATGGATTGCAATGATGTTTTGCGTACGACCCTGTGTGAGGTAGTCACAAGGACTTGAGCATAAGTTCTATGTCAACTAGGACCCTATTATGGTGGGTGCGATATGTCTCGAAAGACATGCACTTTTGTGTGGTTGTAATAGGGACTTGGGAATGAGTCTCAATGTTTACTACAACCTCGTTCTAGTGGGCACTATACATCTCGATACACATGCATTGTTGTGTGTTAGTTCACGCGAACTTAGGTAAGAGTGCCGATGTGACTTGAATTCCTATTAAGAATAGGATGCTTAAGAGACGTCCAAGCAAATGTGAATACATGGTGGGGCATTGAGATGCAATTTGAAAGAGTCATATGGAGCCGTCGTGTTGAAATTTTTTAGAGCTCGTAAGACAATGGTCGATTGACGGGTTTCACACCATGAGGTGTGGGAGGAGAGGTCCTCACTAATCTATATATATTTATTTTGTTTGAGCTATGATGGATTCTTGGGCTCGATTTGCCTTTCATTAGCATTTAGTACCTGTGTAGCCATACCCCAGGGCAAAAATAAAGTAAATCTTAGGGAGGAGGGTGTTAAGGAGTCAATCCTCAGAGTTTGTGTTGGTCTTATAGAGTGGTACCTGAGGTATGCTTTCTGACATTAGAGTTCTTGGGGGATAAAGACATTAAGTTTATAGTTGTGTTTCCATAGTGTTGACTTGGCAATCCCGACAAATACAAGGCATAATCGTCCGATGAAAGCCTTTCATTATACCGTGGTGTGGGTGTACTCTTGCAGTCATCCAAACAAAAATGTTGTAAGATCACTAAGTTATGAGAGTTCTAGTGGTAGTTGGCTAATGGGTATGTATGTTGAGATAGTGAAAAAGTGACACCTTATGTTGAGACAACCACAACACTGTTGTTGCTAGCCTTATGTGTTTTGACTTGTGTTTTGGCTGAAAAAATGAAAAAACTCATCCCTTACGTTTTTATTTTAGGGTCAAATGGAGCTAGAACTTCTACTTGAGCTAGATTGTGGAGGATGGCACAACGACAGCTGATGGGGAGCTTCCCCAAGGAGGAGTCGAGTGGCTTATCGAGGAAAATAGTGAGGATGATATTGATGAGGGCATGTGTGATGTTTCCTCATGGGAGTTTCACTATTAAGGATCTTCTAATTGTCGACCTCGTGTCTCACCCTTTTGTGCATAGTTTCTCCCTCAGGTTTAGGTTAATGGTAACTGCTTTGACACTAGGTGTTTCTCTTTCTTTTGCATATGTATAGGTAAACCTAGGTTCTAGATATTATGCTTATACTTCAGTCGTAAGCTTTCTATTATGTGTATTTTGGGGATGTATCCACACACTGATATATTTAACGGTTACAAACTCAGTACTATCATAATATGTATAAATCAGTTACGCCTTAGACATTTTTTCGTTCCTAAACCTCCATATTAATTTTAGCCTACCATATTAAAATTTTAACTCCTCATATTCTATTAGCCTACCATTCCCTCTATATATTCCACTCCCACAATACACCTTACCGTTCAGTTTCTTACCCCATTTTTTTATATGTATACAATAGATGTTGTTTAGAATATCGTTTCATTCCCAAATTTATTTAGAGTCTTCATTTCTGCCCATCAATGCTTTGGTTATCTCAATATTTATTTCTCTCTATTAATACTTCTGGATTTTCATCTAAAAAGATTTATATCAAGGCATTGATGTGTTACCAAATTTAGCATGGGAGAGGCAATCCATTATTCGATGCAATGATGCTATTATCAGACACTGGATGACCCAGACATCTCTTAAGGTTTTGATGAAATCAAAGACATAAATTTGTATTAACCATTTTGTTACATGTAAGGCAAACAAATTTGATGATTGGAAGCAGCACCAAGTGAGACTATCCATTAGTGGACACCTCATTTACTGGAAGTAGGAAGTACTTGTCCAGTCCATCCAAACACCGATTGAAATATGAATTTTTATTTGAATTATCTATTTATGTCAGTTTATATGATTCTTTTTAAAAGGAATAAATCTATGAATCAATCTTATATTTCCTTTTATGAGTCTAATGACCATATTGATTTATGAATGACAAATATAGAAAGTTCTGATCCTATCAGATAGAAATGCACATGATCTGCTTATTTTAGGAAACAAAATTAATTTGCAAAATTTTCATATTATTCAATCCTGAAAATACTCTCCATAATTATGAGCTTCTCTCTATCTATAAATACAACATCAAAGATAGAAGAAAAACAACAAACACATAAAAAAAAGAGTCGTGAATCAAGAAATAAGAGAAAAGAAAACAATTGTTGAAAAATACCTTAAGCTTAAGAGAGTCCATCCTTTGTGATACACAAAGTACTTATGAGAGATTAGAACTTAATTGTAAATTCACTCATTAAGTGTTATAATTAATATATAATTCTATATCAAACTTTTGTTTGTGAAAACCAATAGTGACTGATGCAATCCTACCCCGTAGAGAAGGCCTTAGGGTTCTCATGAGTCTTAGGGTAGATTTCGGTCCCATGGGCTAAGTTTGAGTCCGCTTATCTTTGTACATATTAGATTAAGGTTTCATTATTTTTGGGCCTTGTATTTAGGGCTCCATAAAATAGGTAAGGTACCCTAGAAATGTAGGATTTTTCAGCTTTTCTATTTTAGGGCACATAGACTAGTTTTTGTATTAAGGGTAGTTTTGTAATTTCACATGCATTAAGTGAATATTTGATGTGTGTGGTTGGAAATAAATTTTATTGAATTGGGAGAAGCCCAATCCAATTAAATTTTAGAGGGGGAGGTGAGCATTTGCTTACTACACCCTATTGCCACATCATATAGTCACACTTTGTGCATGTCCTTCATGCTTTACATGCCTCATAACACCTAAGCACACTTAGTGGAGAATCTTGAACTTGATCTTGGATTAGTGGGCTGAACCATAGCTAAAATTCACTAATCATAATTAGTGAAATTTTGGCTCCACAAATTCAATTTCAAATTCAAGTGAAATTTGAATAGAAATTCAAATTTCCCTCCAATTTTGTGAGACACTTAGGCTATAAATAGAGGCCATGTGTGTGCATTTTTTGAACTTTAATCATTTGAAAATTAATCTTCAGATTTCAAAGCTGTTTTAGAGCATAAAATTTTGTGTTCTTCTCTTCCTCTCCCTTCATTTGTCTTCTTCTTCCTCCAATGGTGGTAAGCTTCTTCTAGACTCATCTTCTCCTTTAAGTGGCATCTCCTATCTCTCTTCCTTCTCCTTCCGCTGCCATTCATCTTCCAAGAAGCAAAGGAATCCGTTGATGAAGAAGATCCTAGGCCTTCAAGCTCCAATGGAGCTTACATCAGTGACTTAGTGAGAAAATAATACTTGGGTATTCTTAGATTCGGGGGGAGTCTAACGGTTGTGCTAGTAGTGGCCTGAAGAATACTTGTAAGTTAGGAGTGACAAAAAAAATACTTATTTTAATCAAGTTTGATTAGTGGAATCCTTCACTTGTTGGAAAAGATGAAATGGATGTAGCTCAGGTTGAGAGAACTAGTATAAGACAAAATATTTTTACCGCTCTTCTTTAGCTTTTCAAAGTTCATTATTGATACATTTTGCACACAAGGTTTTCACTGAAAAATAAGTTTTATACATCATTAGACGATTGTCCACTTTTAGTCAATGGACAAGGGTTTTATAAACTTGTTTATTGTAAACATCTTCCATTTCAAAAAGGTTTTATATTTTGAATAACACATTATTCAATCCCTCTTCTAGTGTGATTTATTGTATTTCAACAATAGCTACGCGCCTAGCCCACACATCTCTGTGAAAATAGGTAACCTTTTCCCCTTATGTTTGGAGTAGTTTATGGTGTCTCTTCCTTACTCATCTACCTTATTTTTTCATTTTGTTTAGATTTTGAACTTGGTTTAATGTTTTTGTAATTTTACTTTCTAATGTATATTCCTTTTTAAATTTCTCATAGTTGTGAAAGAGGAGCTGAAAGCATTGAATAAAGAGTAGGCTTCCTTACTTGCTATCATCCACAACTTATTGAAAATAGCTTTAGCCATTTCTATTTGAACTGCATTGTTGGAACACTATTAGAACTACATTGGTGGAATATTTTGCTGCATTGCTGAAGTGATAACTATCACACAAAGTTAGCTTATACTATTTGTGCTAAGATTTGTTAAAAAAACTCTTTTTTTCTTTGCTTGTATTTTTTTTTGTGGTTTTAGTTTATGAACTTCTAATTTGTTTTCTTGAATCTCTTAACAGGAAGCTAGCAAGAAGTCGCACAAATCTAGCTATTTTAACATGTAAAAGGTTACTAACTTCCTCCCTATTTATTTTGTTAAATGATTTTAATTATGTACATATCCTTTGCAACTAAAACGACTTTTAATGAATGTATTTGGCTACAAGACTTTTTCTATTTCGCAGACACTAAAATTGGTCTTTTAACTTGAAATGCATGATTCTCAACAAAAAAAAAGGTGCATTGTATTGAAGCTTTAGAGTGGATAAATGTTTTCTCCACACTATTTTTGCTTGTCCTTTGCTCTTCTTTTAATTAGGATTTAAGACCATATGTGAATTCTATTCCACTTTATCTTTCAATCATACTAATGGATAATGCCCTACAATTGAACTTTTGGCATGTGTACATCTTCCTATGAAAGGTTCATGCTAGAGTTGGGAAGCATACTTTCTTTGCACAAATTATAGAAAAATACATGCTTTAGAATGGGGTCAAGAGGTTTAGCATGGTTATAATTGGGAAGGTTTTGTTTTATGTACTAATAAGAGTGGTTATGTTAAGTCTAATAACATTCTATGATGTGTTAAATTTGTTATATATCCAATTTCATAGCAATTAATTTATCCAATTGGATATTCTTCGCACTACCCCTTTAATTGCTCTAAAATATTGGTTACAACTTATGACCAAGTTAGAACATAAAGTGAAACTATATGTCTGATGAATAAAATAAAACAATTCACATTGTGATTTATCTAATTCGAATATTTTATTATTTTATTTAAAACCCCATGCATCGCACGGGTTCAGATTTAGTTTATATAATTATGCACTCTTTTATGTTGACATTAATAAAAAAAATTATCTCATTTCTCTTCACTCTTCTAAAAGTGTATGGTTTATATTTAGAACACATTTGTTTACCGAGCAATTTATATTTTCGTCATGATTGGTATGTATAAAGGAATACTAAGAAAAAAAATTACTCACACTTTCTTTAAGTAAAATGTTTTCGCAATTGCATTAATGAACATTATTACATTAAAATCACTTTATATTGAAGTAAAAGTTCATGTTTATTCATAATAGGTTTTAGAGTGTCACACTCATAGCTACACAGATTACAATTACTAAATAGGCAAATATGTTATATTAGACATCACATAGTTATATAAATAAATAAGTAACTTGTAAATGTGAGAAAGTTTACAAATTTTACCTTTTCATAATGTTATTAAAGTTGCATTTTATCTTCTCTTTTGCACTATCCATCTTCTCATATATGAAATCCATGGCGTGTTTTTCATCAGAATCAACAATCAAAGGACCACCATAAGAGGGGTAACAACTTTGAGGCACATGGTTACATTCTTCTAAAACCGACTATCTAAATCCAAATTCTGTACTTTTCCCCCTCTTGTGAAGTTCATCAACATGCATATCTTCTTATTCAATAAGGTTCAATCTTCTTTTCTTCTTAGATGCCTCTTTAGCCTTTGCAATAATTTTCAGCATTGCCATTTTAACTTCTTTTGACACCTAAATCTTCTATAGTCCTAACAAGATTATGCTTGAATCTAAAAATGCCCCACTCATAATCTGTGAGCAATAGTTACATTTAAATTTTTTTCCAATGCCTTGAACATTTGTCTCATGCTTCCACCTAATATCTGGTCTATTTCCCAAAGCATTTTTTACTTCTAGCTCTAGCAATTAAAAAGGCAGTTGCATTGGGATCAGATGAATTTGATCCAGTTCCAGTGCCACTCCCAAACATTGTACTGACATCAAACATGAAAAAAATTAGAGATGAGCTTCAAACAAAATAGATGAGCACAAAGGCAATTGCCTTAAATAGATAATAGGACAAAACAAAATTGATTTGTGAAAGAGTAAAAAATAGTATGGGAAGAGAAACAAAGCTTACCTTCAAACATACCAACTCGAACACAACATTAAGATAAAGTTTGTGTTAGTTGTGACTGTGGGATGAGCATAACAACTCGAAGGCAACACCGTAACATGAACCCTGGTCGTGCTTCAGGGCTCACCAACAACAACAAGAACAAGAGTGGAGAAAAAAGGCATAACCAAATACGACAACATGACCAAACACCAATGTGAAACTAGAGCCCATAAGCGGAGAACAAAGGCACAACGAAACACAAACACAAGAATGGAAAGTGGAGTCTGATTAAGTTTCTTAATTTGGGTGACACATAAAATAACCCATCAGGGTGACATTTTGTTCAATTTTTTAGCCTCAACCAAACTCGGTGACTTGGCCATAGACTCATGAATTAGCTTGATTTTGTTTAAGTCTACTTAAGTTCACTCAATTTCTTATTTAGTGTGTGATTTAACTCGTGGAGTCAAAGGGGAGTTATAAACTTGTACCATTTTATGAGTTGACTCGTGATTTCGATAACCATGCTAGGATCTATTGAAGTCCAAGGAAGTAAGAGAACATTCATGTCTTAAAGAAAACAACATATTTCCTCATCTCATAAGATGCACTATGTTACACTAGTGTTGATCAGAACTATTCTAAGGAAAAGCACGTTGATCTCTATTGACGTGTGGCTCAAGAAAACCAAAGAGAGTGGTATTTCAACATGGAAAGGATGTGTGTTTAATGTTTGCATTAAATGCTCCAACGAACACTTCTTGAGACATAAGCCCTCAATGAAGAAAATGAAGCCTTTTAGAGGCAACAAACACTTGCTGAAGATTTCCTATAAATACAAGAAGCTTTGAAGGATTGAAGTTACAAGCGAACTCACTAATATTTGAAATTTGTTGTTCTATCTTCTCTAAGCTCTTTTTCTGTAAATTTTTAAGTTGTAAAGCTCTTTAAACACCTTGTAAATCCTGAGAGAAAAATATTCAGTGCTTAACTTGTATATCCTTCTATAAGACGCTTAAGCTATTTTGTGTGCAAAATATACCCCCAACAAATTTGTTGATTTTTTTAAGAGCTAGAAGTGGCTTTTTTGAGAAAAAATACTTTATGGTGTAAATCTTAGGCATAAGCTATGTTGTAAGAGCCATAAGTGGCAAGGAAAAATACTTGTAACTTTTTTTAAAGGTACTAGAACTTGGTGGGTTGTAAAAACCAGGACATAGTCTCAATGGTAGAGATGAACCAATATAAAACTCTTTATGTCTTACATATTTATGGCTTTTTGTTTTAACTAACAAGGGTTCAAATTTGATTTTGATCTTTGAAAAAAGTTTGTAACTATATCTATTGTTATCGTCAAATCGTACCTGTTTGTGAAAACTTCTCTTTCTATTTGATAAAATGTTATCACATGATAGGTTTTAAAAAATCTTATAAAAATTTTAAAATCACAATTCAACCCGCCTCTTATGATATTTGCCTCTACAGAAAATAAGATTAGTTATTTATACACTTTTAAGGAGCTTTAAAAATGATTTTTTGATTTCATGATTGTTGTATTTATTTAATTTTGTAACATACAGAATTCTGATATCATTTGATGGGTCCATGAAAGTGCATACTGCAAACTAATCTAGACAACATAAAGGGAACTAATGAAGACAATAGAAAGGTTTGTAAAGATCTGAAATTCCAATCATGTCCTTAATCTTGCCATAATGATGGGTTTAGTTTATTTTTTTAACTGCTTAATTTTTAGATATGTGTGAAAAATATGGTTAAAACAAAGTTGTTTTTTAAAGTTAATGGTATTGCAAAAAAAAAAAAATTTGAATGGACTTCATTCATATGGGCCAACTCCATTAACAATGAAGTGAGAGTGTGAAGTATTGTTGCAAGTTAGTTAGGAAGTGGAGGGGAATGGAGGAGGTTTTAGGATAAGGTATAATGTTGTTCCATTCACAACATTGCATGCATGTTATGCACTTGTTTGACAATTGTTTGAGGGAAACATAATGAATGACTTTGGAAAGTATAACATAAAAGTTTAAAAACGATGACTGTCAAAGACTTTTGCAAGTTCTACCTTTCCATACTTGTTTGACAATTCCCTCAAACAACCTTTGTTGTGAATTTTGTTGCGATGAAATTATTAGTATTTTTTTTTTGTCAAATTCATTTTTCATCTTTTAAGTCTCTGAATTCAAAATTTTTAAGTTGTAAAAAGCTTTCAAAATATCTTGTAAATCCTGAGAGAAAAAGACAATGAGCTTAATATTGTGTATCTATAAGACGTTAGACTAGTATGTTTGCATCTTAATAGACAACGTTTGATGTTGATTTTGTGACCTATGAAATGGTTTGGTCTAAAGTAATTTGTGGCGGCTAAGCTTGCACAAATTATTTAATCCTTTCAAAAACTAATTTTTGGTGGGTTTTAGTCCAAAAAACGTAATAAAACTAAGGTCATGCTATCACTTAATGTCCAAATTAGATGGAAATAACTAAAGCATATGAAAGGAAAATGGTTCAAAAATGTTGATCGGTTCTCGAAAAGTTTAGGAACCAAAACCATAATTGCCGAAAAATTCAAGGATGAAAATCATAATTTACCCCTATATTATTACTATTAATTAAATTAAAATATAAAATGTTATTATTAGTTAGAATATTTAAATTATGATTAATTACTATAATTAAATATTTCATAATTAATTGGTAAATAAACTAAAGAGTGATTTTTTCACATACACATTTTTTTCCCCAACACATATGCCTATTAACATGTAAACATTTACAATGCAACAAATATGCAACATTCTGTGGAGACAAATGTGCATGTTTGATTACTTTCATTTTTGGTGTATGTATTTGAGATGAAAATTTTTAAAATTGGTTGTTATTTTAGTGTGACTTGAAAATAAGTCACATTAATTTGACTTATATATTATCCAATCATGTAATGACACGAGACTTTCATGGTCACATCAAACAATTTAGTTTAATTTTTTGTTTTATGATTGTTGTATAACTGTTGACATTGTGCTCCTTCAGCGTTAGCAAAATATTTCTTGGTTTCACCATTGACTTTGTCATATCAGCAATAATTGTCTTTTCATCCTTAGTCAATCGACCAGCGTATGAATGTCCAACTAATGACTTTACCATTTCATGATTGTGATTCCCACACATTAACTTCACCATCCATGCTTGGCCTCCAACCACTGGTTTCCCATGAAGCTTAAAGGGACACCCATATTTCCTATCCCAAATCGTCCACACTAACAATCCACCCTTCTCCCCCAAAAGGTGATTTTAATAAATACCCAAATATAATACTTGGACTAAGGGTCAAATTGGTTATTTTTCTTAAATCTTCGCCCCCTAAGCCCATGCATCATATATACCTCCAAAATAAAGAGCCTTTAAAACTAGAAGAAGCGCACCTATACCTAACAAGATTAAGTGAATACCCAAAATTGTAGTAATTTTATTTCTCTCTTTCCATACATAACCGAAGAATGGAAAATATTCTTCAAGAGTCTCAGGTGCCAAAAGTGCATGATAAATACCGCCAAAGCCCAATATTGCAGAGGAAATTAAGTGAAGTACTACAGACACAAAGTATGGAAAGGTGTCTATAACTTCCGCCCCCGGACCTACCACCCCAACCTACTGTATCTCTTCTTACAAAATCTTTCTTCCTAGACCTATACTGACCACTTCTTTCACAACCAATTAAGACAAATGAAGTCCTTCCTCTCATACCCGTGTTTGTGTCTGACCTCATAATCACCACTGCAAATCCAATTTCATAAGCAACCGATCGAGCCCAATGTAGAACATCATCTCGGGTAGCAAACACCTACAATGCAATCCACACAAGTTTAGTCTTCAAGGGACATTCATTTTATTACTTTAATAACAATAAATCACATTAATACCCGAGAAGTATTGAACACATCAGAATAATCAACATGTTCTTCATTCACACCAGCGTCGTCTTCATTTCGTTCATTCATATCAACTTCTTCAGACATTATACTATCATACATCCATTGATCTTCATCCATCTTAACAAGATATTCAAAAATTTCAACATTAGAAACAAACAACCCCTAACCACACCATACATATACTATTACACAAAATCCTATGTAATTTTTTCCTGCATATAATATTATAAAACATTAAAATTGGTAACCCTATATATTAAAAACCAATAACATCAATTTTTTTACTTACAATTGATAACCATATAATACATAAAAAATTATCACCGAACCATATGTAGTAAAATAGATTATATTATTCAACTTAATTCTAATTCATGAAATTATAACCACACAAAAAATCAATTTTAGACCCCAACAATTCTAATAAATTATACATATATTACAAGTGTAAATTATTTTACAATTAATACCATTTCCAAAATACAAAAATAAATACTTACAAGTTAATTATCAATCTACACTTATTTGAAAATGTTTAAAATAATAATACGAATTACATTTCAAATAAACAAATAAATTTTTATACACATTAATTTTTTCAACGATCATATCAATATATTTATAATTTAAAAGGAATTTAAAATTTTAATATTTCTTTGAATTAAAAAAAATAAAAATTCGTATAACTCATACGGATTAACCAATCCTTAAGTTATATAAATCTTACAGATTAATCAATCTATAAGTTTTATATAACTTACGGATTCTTTAATCCATATTTTATGCAAAAAAATAAAGAACACCGACATACCTCCAAAGTACTTCCGTTAACAACCAAACCATCCACCATCGATGTACCTCCGTAAAACTTTCACCTCGACTAAAACGACACAATGCATCTTTCACGATAATGAAAAAACCAGAAGAAACCGAGAAAATAAGCGAATGAGTGCGCTACTGTAAAAAAATTAACTTAAAAGGAAGAAGAAAACAGTTAAGGGCATTTTCAAAAAAAATTTCGCTAGGTGCACAAGCAATATTCCTAATGCACCTAGCAACACCAATCTTTTAGCTACATCAGAAACCCACTTGCCATATACAGAGGTAAGTCCTTTTGGAAAGGTATCAGTGGTACCATCTATGGGGGCTTCTCCAAGTTTTGTCACAGCGAAATACGCCATTACCTGGTTTGCATCATTCAAGCCTTTGCTCTGAAGCCATGGCTCCAACATTCAGTTATGGAAAAACACCAAATCTGCAACAACATGATCATTAATAGTGAAGCCATGGACAAATTCAATCATTACTATGAATTAGCCAAAGGAGTCTAACTCAATTTGTTATAAAATTCAATCTTAATTGTGAATCAACCAAGAAGTCTAGCACATTCAGTTGAGCAGTGTAAGTGAATTGTTATAAACTTTCTTGTACTTGTCTTCAATTCCTACAGATAACAAATACGTGAACAAGAGTACTCACCGGGCCATCTGGAAGGAGGAGTAGATTGAACCACAAATTCAAGATCATCAATCCAGGTGCACACAAGGACGAGTCCCTCAAAATTGAGAGCCATAGACTCCCTTCGTTGGACCACTAGGTCTTGGCCGGTACCCATGTCTTGCAAGGTCTTGCCGACTTTTCTGCCACTAATAATGATGACAGGGGTCATCTTAGTAGGAGGAGAGGTGGCCATGGCCGAGACTTTGGATCTAAAGGTTGAGGCTGTGGTTGTGGGAGAAATGGAGAAAGAGAGTAAAGTGGCCATATATAAATAATGGAGTTGATGAGGAATTTAAAAACACAGTTGATCAAAAAATTATGTGATTATCTTCTCAGACTCGTTAATAACATGACAAATCAATAGATTGTCACCATCATTGTTATTTTATCATTTACGATGTTACTTGACAAAAAGAACTAAAACAAAAAAATTTCTTTAAAGAACTAAAATCGAAACAAAAATGTAATATATGATTACTTGAGAGTGTTGAAGGAGCTATTTGAAAAATGTTAATTGAATAATTAAAATGAAATTTCTTAAAGAAATTAAATAATGTTTGTAACACCTTGAAATATTACTAATTATAAATCGATGTTTAATTGTATTTATCGTATTATTTGACTATATGGTTGACTTGAATGAGTTGAGGTATGACTTGAATTAGTCTTGTGTGAATTTCTTGATGTGGATGTTGAGTTATGTGGAGTTTTGTTGAGCTAATTTGAAATTATGAGATTTTAAATTTTACCTAAACCTATTTCAGTAAAATCGCAATCCCGGATTCGTTAACCGTTTGATCGTCTTCAAATTCTGACTAGAGGTTCCTAAGACAATTCTCACAGTGTGAGCGTTGGGATTTTGAAAATAACAACTTTTGATGTCTCTCTAAGTGCGAAGGGCGCGCTAAGTGCAATTCCAACCCGAGAGGGAATTGCACTGAGCGAGAAGGGGTGCGCTAAGCGCAATTTCAACCTGAGAGGGAATTGCATTGAGCGAGACTTAGTGCAGAGGGAGTTGCACTAAGCACGAAAAGTGGACTCCCACTTAGCGAGATGATCTCACTAAGCAAGATCTACAGATTATAAATACGTTCTTCAGTTTGAAAAACACGATTTTCACCCTCTCCTCCTCTCCAAATGCCACCCAAACCCTAACACCTCCTTCTCCACCACCCATGACCACCGGTGGCCACCATGAGCCACTGTTGCTTACCGCCTAACCTCCACACCAAGAAGAAAATTGTAATCGAAGTGGAATCCTCAGAATCCTCCTCAAGGATTCGATGGAGAAAACTCCCTCAATTCTTCCTTTTGTAGCTTCTTCGAGGTAATCTTGACTTCTAAGCCTTGCTCTTAGTTAGTTTGAGTTTCTCTTAGTGTCTCTTGTGTTTTGGGTACTGTAATAGGGTGTTTTTACACTTCCTTTGAAAAACCTTTGAGAATGAGACATTGTAAAAGTTATTTTTTTATAACATTGATGTTATTTTCATGACCTTCACTGAACCCCGATCACATTAACGTGATCAGAATTTTATAATGATGTCTCCTTTTAGTAGAATCCAAAATACCCTCTAAGCCCTTTATGTTTTGACAGGGGTATTTGACTCTGAATGTTGTCATTAACCTTGTTTCTGAAATCTATACTAAATTTCCTTCAATTTGTTATATAGAACCTTGCATTTGGATTGACGAACGTGAACGAGAGAGGTCTCTAAGTGACGCAAAAAGAAACCGACGTAGAGCTCACGATAGGAGAGGGGAGTTTATTATCATTTACAGTTTTTAATACCATAGTTGAGGTCTGGAAACCTAACTATGGGGATGTATTCCTGTCCTTGTTACATGTTGGTTTTCAAGAAAACAATGTTTTTGACTAATGGGATGCAATATATCTATTATTGATGAATAAGATTATTGTTTCTATTAGACTTGTATGGTCTGAAGACCTGAGGAGTGTGAATCTTAGGCATGAACTATACATGTATGTATATGCAGAATGCGACTTACTAATGATACTATTATTGAGGATATTAATTGATGTGAGATGATGTTGTCATTGATGATTATGTTGATATGAGTTGATGCTGTTATTGATGATTATGTTAATATGATATGATGTTGTTGTTGTTGATAATGTCATTGAAATGAGATAGGGCAATGTCATTGAAATGAGATAGGGCAATGTCAATATTGATAATGATAGTGAGGTGAGATGTTGATAATGTTGAAAATGTCATTATGATGATGTAGGTTGTGTATGTACATGGGGGGTGCAGTGACCTTGTTGGATATTCATGGTCAATATTGATGGTGCCCATGTTTCATACTTCGTATGACATGGAAATAGTATAAACTTTGTCAGTAAGTACTTGTAGTTTCTCATGAGGAGGAATACTTGTACTTGGGGGCATGTCACTCGGTTTGAAACTCCCTTGAGACTCAGGCTGATCACCATGGGGGGGGGGGGGTGGAGTTGCCTGTGCACGACAGGGTGAACTCGACACTTACTACCTAGTTTTCCTAAGTGAGAGTGTCGTATGGACACACTTAGGCTATTTCCTTGGAGATGGTACCACATTGCTTTGAGAGTTGAGGTCAAGTGCACGTATCATACTAAGCATGATTGATTAGAACTATGGACGAATGATGACTATTTGTTGAGTGTGTGTTGGACTAATGAATGTTTGTGTAAGCATATGATATTTGTTAATGTTGTCTTACTAATTATGGTTATTTGATTTTTGTATTAATTTCTTTTATTATAAACTCTCCCCTCGCAAATTTTATGCCGTGTGGTTGGTACCTGTGATGATCGTGAACCTTTGTTCATTGGAGCAGAATGACAGCAGTAGAGTACGAGAAGTGAGATTCTTTTGTGGAGCCGCCGAGTCGACGTGATGACGTTGGGATTATTTATGGAGAGAGTTGTGTTTTGTTAATCAACTTCTCCATAGATGGTTCCATAATTCTTTTTGTTGAATTGATGATGTAAATCACAAATTTAATTATGTGTATGAACAAATTTACTTTCCATTATGTGAATGATGTGTACTGAGTTACTATACCTATATATATATGTATTCACTTAAGTAATGGTGCGTTGTTTGGTGAATGTATATCGAGAAAAAAAATTACTTTCATTTTTCATAAGCAAATTAATGGAGTTTTCATTTAAAAATTGAAATTCTCGCAGTTTAGAGTGGTGATATCGTAGCGACGAGGCGGGTCGTTACAATGTTTATCAAGAAAAATTAGATTTTAAAGATGTTTTTTAATTTTCCTATTAATATTGATGTTTTAGTTGAATAAATGACGAACTTTGCATAAAAATGGTGGATGTGAAAGTTAAGATGAACTACAAAGTATGGAAGAAAAAGATGAAAAAGATGAGATATAGAATGAAAATAAGGGAATACAGTATGATGACTATATTAATAATTTACATGCAACGTGAAATTTAATTAAAAATTCAAAGCACATTTAGGGACCAAAATGGTAGTACATAATTAAGTTTAGATACCAAAATGACAATAAGTAGTTAAATTTATAGATTAAAAATACAACAAGTTACCAAGTTCAGAGACAAAATTAAAATAATTTAACAATTTTTGAAACTGAAAAATTAGTCCATTAACAATATGCTAACACATTAGTCCCACCGAATAAGCAACACACATGTCATTATTTTCAATGACAAATATTGGGTTTAAAGGTGCCACATAAGCATGATCGTTTGAGTTAGTAAATGTGAGCTAATAATATGACAAATTTGTTATACTTTTCATATATTTGTGGGCAAAATTTTAATTTTTCCTCTTTTAGAAAAATCAATTTTGTCATTGACATACACTTGCAGAGAATAATTAAAATGAATATTTACCTATTATTTATCATAAGATGTTTTATTGTCCCAACTGATTAAATCTTTATATTTTCTTTCTTCTCTTATTGTGGCCTACATATTTTCATACTCATTTGTAATTGTAACCCTACTAGCACATAAGCATTGATATAGCTCTTTGAGTAGACACCCTTTCAAGATCTAAAAGAAGAAATCTTATTGTCTATAGATAGTGAGAGAGAGACTATTAAGTATAAAATACACAATACACACCAACCATCATATTGTCTTGTAATGAAACAAAAATTTGTTGATTAACTTTGAGAATTTGTGAATTGCAAAGCTTACGTCAGAGCGAAATTCCTTTTCCACTACGGAAACCCCTCCATGTCGTGCTCCAATAAGCATGACGAAACAAATCCATATAAGTTTCTCTAACATTTTCTTTTGAAACGCCTCCTTGTCGTCAAGAATCTGGCTTTTGAGATATCCAATGTGTTAATGTTTGCTTTTGACATTTGTACAATGAAATCCTATGATGCAAAACCATTCTCAAGTTAAATGGTATTAATTAGCTAGTCTACCTTTCTCATCAATACGACAATACCCTTTAATGAAAAACCACAAATGGTTAAGGAATTCATTACATTTGTTGGTTATAGGCTTATAGCTGAAAACAATATTCCATTGAATGATTATCCGGATGAGATTTCTGAAGAGTACAGAGAGGCTGAGGATTTTGAGAGTGAATTAGAATGTGAACATGGCGATCCCAGTAATGAATCATGGATCAGATGAGGATACGGAACATGGGTTTTCCAAAGATGATGTTGATCTATTATATGATGGAGATTTTGATGAATCTGGATGGTGAAGATTAGAGGTGGTTGTACCAATAAAGTTGACTTTAGTATTTGATGCAATCCTATCCCGCAAGGGCATTGGATAGAAGACTCCAAGTAGATTGGGCCAGAGATGCAAGAGAAGGCCCTAGGGTTCTTATGAGCCTTAGGGTAGACTTCGGGCTCATGAACTAAGTATAAGCCCACTTATCTTTGTACATATTAGATTAAGGTTTCATTAGTTTTGGGCCTTGTATTTAGGGCTCCATAATATAGGTAGGGTACCCTAGAAATGTAGGATTTTTTAGCCCTTGTATTTTAGGGCACCTAGACTAGTTTTTGTATTAGGGGTAGTTTTGTAATTTCACATACACTAAGTGAATATTTGATGTGTGTGTTGAAAAATAAATTTAATTGAATTGGGAGAAGTCCAATCCAATTAAATTTTAGAGGGGGGGTGAGCATTTGCTTGCTACACCCCATTGCCACATCATATAGTTACACTTTGTGCATGTCCTTCATGCTTTACATGCCTCATGACACGTAAGCACACTTAGTGGAGAATGTTGGACTTGATCTTGGATTAGTGGGCTGAACCATAACTAAAATTCACTAATCATAATTAGTGAAATTTTGGCTCCAAAATTTGTCTCCATGAATTCAATTTCAAATCCAAGAGAAATTTGAATAGAAATTCAAATTTCCCTCCAATTTTGTGTGACACTTAAGATATAAATAAAGGTCATGTGTGTGCTTTTTTTCAACTTTGATCATTTGAGAATTACACTTCAAAGTTCAAACCTCATTTGAGGCACAAAATTTCGTGCCCCTTCTCTCCCTCTCCCTCCACTCATCTTCTCTTCCCTTCAAGCTCTTATCCATGGCTTCCTATGATGGTGAGTTTCTTCTTGACTAATCTTCTCCTTGAAGTGGCGTCTCCTCTCAACTCTTCTTCTTCTCCATTCCGCTGCCATTAAAATTCAAGAAGCAAAGGACTCCATTGATGAAGAAGATCCAAGGCCTACAAGCTCCACACAAGAGCTACATCATGTGGTATCAGAGCATCTTCATCTAGGTGATGTTCTTTTGCTTCCTCTATCTTTTTGTTCGGTTAATTCACTTTAATTCCTTGTTATTCATATTATTCTCCATGTATATCCTCCATTGTCTTGTGATTTGGTGTTGTTTAGAGTAGATTCAAAAAAATAAACCGAATGAATCTTAGATCTACACTTGTTCTTGCATTTCTATGGTTGAAATTTTATAGATCTACTCTTGAATCATGTTTTTTTGTTGATTTTAGGTTCTTTCATTTTTCAGACATAATCTTCTTATGCTGAACCTTTAGATCTAAATTTTCTTCCAAAATATTGATTAGAAAAAAAACATAAAAATCTAAGTGTAAATTACTTAATCCATGTTGTCTTAGAGTCATGTTTAGTCATAATAATTGTCACATTATGTTCTAAGTTTGTGTTGAATTTTTATTTTGTTGATTCAATTCTAGTTACATTTGTTCATATATTCTTATCATTATTAGCTTATCTTTTGAATTTTGAGTCTAATTCATGCATGTTATTTAGTTCATAACATGTTCTAAATCAGTTCCCAGAAGTAGTCTTGTAGTTGAACTTTTTTTTTTGTTTTCTAAGTTTTCTACATGATGCCTATGATGAAGTTGAGTTGTGGCTGAATTTGTGAATCAAAACAAGTGTTAAGCAAACATAAGCACCAAATGGCTGGATTTTGTTATTCAAGATAATTGAGCATAAGCAAACACAAATTGTAACTATCCAAGCCTTAAGCAACATAAATACTACTCTTGATTTCTAGGTTGAAATCGCTGGTGTTGGCAGCTTGAACATACAAACTTGTATAAATTACTGAGAATTGGTCACTATGAATTTTGAGCTGAAATATTTACTGAATTTTCTAGACATATGGAACAAAATTATAAAAAAAGAACCAAGCGATTTGGATAAAAGGAAATAATAATAAAAATCACACAAGTTGGAAGAAAAATCAGTGTCCAGGAAAAAAAAGTGAAAGGGAAGTGTGCTTGTTGTTTTGGCTCGAAATTTGTTCTATAATTGGTGCTTATTTTATTCCAATCTTAGTTCTGAAATTTCAATTGAAAATTAGTGTGAAAATAAGTGCCAAAACTAGAGGTTTCTTGAGTTTTTTTTTTGTTTTTTTATTCTACTATAGAGCCATTCTAAGTTTCTCGTTGAGTTCTAGCTTGCTTTTATGTGTTTTTCTTTGCTTTAATTGTTGAATAATCCTTGAAAATTTGTCTTGTTAAAACTCTATTGGTTTAAATTTCATTTCATTTTTTTAGTCTTTGGTTATTGCTTGTATCTTTGTTTCCTTGTTTGTGATTTGTCACATAGGGAATTGGAAAGGAGGATTGATGTCATCCCTTGAAGAATTTGAGTCAAGAAGCAAGGGGCCAACCACCTTATGAGCTATTCGACTAAGAAGCACTCCAAATTGAGTGAAACACCATAGAGAGAATAGCCACCAAAATTGAAAACTTTTTTTTGTAATTTTGTAATTGGCAATTTGCTTTGCTTTCAAATTTTGTAATAAAAAGACCTTTCATTGGAAGTAAGTTGGGAGCCTCCAATAGGTCACCCTACTTCCATTTGTGTGTAATAATTTTAGGCAATTTTCCCTTAGGATACTGAGTGTTTTGTTGAGAACCTTAAATGAGGTCATCCAAACACTCTTAGGATCCGCCTAGTTTACATTTCTTGCTTACTTTCATAGCTTATTTCATTTACCTTCCCTTGTCAAACCGCCTAGATAGCTTGCCTTTTACCAATTAGTTTTTACCATATCTTTCACACATCTTTTAGTGTTTATTTTGGCTAGCTTCAACCATAGTTTCTTTTACCTTTTATTTTCAAACCCACAACAAGAAAGAACCACAACTTAGGAACCAACACGAGTCTTCATTCTTCATCTAGTGTTAATGGTGAGGGTTCTACTCCTAAGGACCCCTTGTATAAGATATTAGATGAGTTGAGATCCCTTAAGTTGTGGAAAGAGAGAGAAAAGAAAGAGGAAAAAAAGAGTGGAAGAAATAAGTCAAGATGAAAGAGAGAAAATAAGAGAGGAAGAAAGAAGAAAAATAATGAAGGAAATGAAAAGAGAAAAACATGCCTCCTATAGTAGACATAACTCTTGCAAGAGCCTAAGTGAAGAACTTCGTGACCATTATGAAGGAAGGCATAGGTCACATCTTAGACCTCACTCCTATAGGAGAGAAAATGAAAGAAAGCCTCAAGAGGCTAGCATTAACCTCCCATACTTCCATGGGAAGGACAATGTAGAGACTTACTTAGATTGGGAAATAAGGGTTAAGCAAAAAGTTAAAAGAAAGTCTACTTTAAAATCTTATGGCTCTCATTCTTATCCAAAGAAAGACCAAGGTTTAGGCATCTTAGGGGCAACACCTTCTAAGCCCAAAGATGATAAGGGGAAGACAATAGAAAAGCAACCCCCTAAGGCTAGTATGCAAGAAAAGACTACTTTAACTGTCTTGAAAGATGACAAATTACTTCTCAATGCCCCACCAAGAAAATCATGATTATGAGGAGCCAAGACATTTATAGTAGCCAAGATGAGGCTACTACTTCACCTTCCTCTAGTGAAAGTGAAGAAGTAAAAGGGGAAGAATCTAGTGAAGAAATCTACCCCCAAGAAAAAGGACAACCTTTAATGGTTAAGGAGGAGTGTAAGGAGGTAAGTGTCTCCTCCAAGAGGTTAGATAAGAAGGAAAAACATTTTGAAATAAAGACAAATATTATTAGAAATTTCCCCTCTCAGACAAACTCCATATTTTCTCCTTTGTAAAAAGACACTTGTTAGCATTGTCACACCTCTTGGGCTTGAGTTTATTCCTCATGTAAAGGAGTTGTTGGATGAGGGTTTGGTTCGCAAGAGCTTAAATCCTTGTGCTTTGTTGGTGCCCAAAATAGTGTTGTTAGGCACCAAATCCCTAAAATAGGTGGTATGATGAATGTTTTTAGTGGTACAACCCTCTTTTGTAAAATCACTCGTGCACTTAACATCTTCATGATTTGTGTACATAGGGACTTATTAGGTAGGTTTGTTCTTATTTTTAGTTTCAATACAAACTTAGGTACTCATATGGGACTCCTTAGGTTTGTAATACCTTTTGGTAGGAATAATCAACATGAAAATACAGAAAAAGGCATGTTTTATTGCATTACTTTTCTTAATTTTTTAAATAGTAATCAAGGGATTCCCATGACCCCTAAGAGAATAAAGGTCATTCCTGAGTGGCCCACTTCACCAATTATAAGAAAAATTTGGGGCTTCCATGACTTAACAAACTTTTGCAAAAGGTTTGTCCCATATTTTTCTATACTTATAGCACCACTCATTGAGTTGGTGAGGAAGCATGTTCCTTCATGGGAAGATGCCCATGAAATGGGTTTTCAGACCTTACCTTACTTCAACATACCAAACACCACTAATACATATGTTTTTGTTCTTTTTACAAGTGTTGAGGAAAAAAGCCCAGAGTCTTCAGAACCTCGGGATTTGAGGTCAAATCCTTTTCAAGGGGGAGACAATGATGCAATCCTACCCCGCAAGGGCATTGGATAGAGGACTCCAAGTAGATTGGGCCAGAGATGCAAGAGAAGGCCCTAGGGTTCTCATGAGCCTTAGGGTAGATTTCAGGCTCATGGGCTAAGTTTGAGCCCACTTATCTTTGTACATATTAGATTAAAGTTTCATTATTTTTGGACCTTGTATTTAGGGCTCCATAATGTAGGTAGGGTACCCTAGAAATGTAGGATTTTTCAGCCCTTGTATTTTAGGGCACCTAGACTAATTTTTATATTAGGGGTAGTTTTGTAATTTCACATGCACTAAGTGAATATTTGATGTGTGTGTTGGAAAATAAATGTAATTGAATTGGGAGAAGCTCAATCCAATTAAATTTTAGAGGAGGGGTGAGCATTTGCTTGCTACACCTCATTGCCACATTATATAGTTACACTTTGTGCATGTCCTTCATGCTTTACATACCTCATGATACCTAAGCACACTTAATGGAGAATCTTGAACTTGATCTTGGATTAGTGGGCTAAACCATAACTAAAATTCACTAATCATAATTAGTGAAATTTTGGCTCCATGAATTTAATTTTAAATCCAAGTGAAATTTGAATAGAAATTCAAATTTCCCTCCAATTTTGTGTGACACTTAGGCTATAAATAGAGGTCATGTGTGAGCATTTTTTTCAACTTTGATCATTTGAGAATTACACTTCAAAGTTCAGACCTCATTTGAGGCACAAAATTTCGTGCCGCTTCTCTCCCTCTCCCTTCACTCATCTTCTACCTTCAAGCTCTTTTCCATGACTTCCTATGGTGGTGAGCTTTTTCTTGACTCATCTTCTCCTTGAAGTTACGTCTCCTCTGAACTCTTCTTCTCCATTCCGCTGTCATTAAAATTCAAGAAGCAAAGGACTACATTGATGAAGAAGATCCAAGGCCTACAAGTTCCACGTAGGAGCTACATCAGTATTATAGGTTAATTAAATTTTAAGTTTCTAATTTTTTTACAAAATTTAATTGTTAGTTCATAAATTTTTATTTGATTGGTTAATATTAGTAAACTTTTTTTCATCAAGATTTTTAATCTTTAAAATTTTAAAAATTTTAGTTTCTTTATCCTTGAAATCTCATTAAATAAATAAAAATAATATATTCAAATTTTTGTTTAGAGACTAAAAATTAATTTTTTAAAAAATTTAAAGATTTTGACTAGTAAAATAAAAGTTTAAAGATTAAAAATCTTATGTATAAAAGTTAAGAAACCTTAAAAAATCAAACAAAAATTTAGATACCATAAACTTAATTAGCCTTAATTTTATTTATTTTGCAAAAATGTTAAATGAAACCTATTGTGCGAGGACCATCGAAATATATAATATATAATTGAATTGATTTGTTGTTTTTTTACAATTACTTTAAAAATTATACTTAAATTTATTTATAATTGGTCAAGAGCTGTATTTACAGTATAAAAATAAAACTCTACAATCATACCACCCATCATGCTTATAATATGTCAAACATTCTAGTATTCTAATTTTTTTAATAGCACACAACACAATTAATCATATCAACTTCACATTTTTTCTATTTTTAATAAAAAATATTATATAATTTTAAGTTTTTATTTAATTATTATTATTTTAATTATTTCTATCAAACTAATTAGTTATCATTTTAAAATATTAAAAATAAAATAATATATATATATATATATATATATATATATATATATATAACAAAAAATTGTAATATATATATAATTAAGGATAAATTATATTTTTAGTCATTGAATTTTTTAATATGTCTAAATTTTTGTTTATAAACTTTTCGTTCACTGGTTAAAATCCTTTAATTTTTTTTTTCTATGCTAAGTTTTAGTACTTCTGTCTATTTCGTTCGCTGTCTTTTTGATAGTTCAAAGCTGTCGAAAAATGCCTAGCTGAAAAGTTTAAATGCTATGAAACAATTGAAAATTAAAAGCCGCCAGAAAATGAAGAACTGATTTTTCATTTGGTTTTGAATATGCGTTCTTCCCCCCTCGTCAATCACTTCTCTTTCTATACCCTTCACTTCGCCGCCACCTGCAAATGGGCTCGCCCCACGTTGTTTTCCATTTTTTGCGGGAATTTATGTTGAATGGGCTCGTGCAAGTGTTCCCCAGTTGAAAATTTGATTTTGTGTTCTTTTCCACGTACAAGATCCAAACCACCAAGTCTAGTAAATTCTTCATTGGTAATTTTTTTTAAGGACAAATTCATTGATCAATGATCATATTGGAGTGCTGCTATTGGCTTACCTAAATTCAACTTACTATCTTACTTAATTAACATTTGGTGGAATCATATGCATGTTTAAATTATTCAACGAAACTTCATTATTACACTGATATAATATTTAAACTAATTTATTTTTGTACCCAAAATAATTTAAATTTAATTTTTATGGGGGATATCTGAAAAATCTTAAAGATTATTAGTCAATCTCAAACATTTAATTATGGAATTTCCATCTTTTTTTACATTGAAAGGTATATAATTTTAAGTTTTTATAAAGCAAATGTTTCTTATTATTCTTTTAACTTGGGAAAGCTTATAACAAAAATAATCTACTAACTTAAGAGATACATGCAAGGCCACACTGATCAATTATATTATTATTTAGACTTGTTTGGCTTAAAAAATAGCATAGAAAATTTGACTTTTTCTCTTCTCATTGAGATGACCTCTCTCTCCTAGCTAGGGTTTCCTCCCTTGTTAGCCTCGTATAAGCTTCTCCTACGTGTGAAACACTATTTTTTTTTTGTGTTTTTGTTTGTTTCCTCCATGGATCCCCTGGCCTACTTGAGAACTTATCCATTGAAGAAAACATTCTAGAGACACTAATTCCAGAAGATGCCATTGCGGATGATGGTCCCAATCTATCTCTTTATCTCGTTGGACGTTTTTTATGAAAAGAACCATCAGAGTTCCCTATTATGAAGGAGAGGATGGTTGAAGTCTAGCACCCACCATTAGAGAGGTAGATCAAGGGATTTTTCTCTTTGAATTCTTTCATCATTTTTGAATATGATGGCAAGAGTATCTCGAATTTCTTGAGGCCATACATGAGGATCAGTCTTCCTGGAAATTAGGGTTTCGCTGAAGAGATCAGCAAAATTCGTAAACCTAGAGGAGAGCCAAAGGAAGTGAAGTTTGAGTATAAGAGACTTGGCCAATTTTGTTATTACTGTGGTCTTCTAGGTCACACAGAAGATCAATGTGAGAAACTATAATGTTCTTCAACTGTTGATGATGGAAAATGTGAATGGGGTCCTGACGTAATTAATGCTAGGGAACAACCAAGTCAAAACACTACAGTTGTGGAGGCTAAAAAAGGAAGTAAAGTTAAAATAGAAGTTCGAGTGTCGAATCCACATGAACTTTGTTTGTACTCAGGTAGATGAATATATAATTTTTAGGCAATAAATAAATTGATTTGAAAAGATTGTGTGAAAAAAGTAAATTAAATTGACATAGGATTAAATTAAAATAAACAAAAAATTAAACATGAATTTAAATTAATTAATTAAAAATAGAAAAGATGAGAAAAACAAATATTATAGAAATTAAATTCAGAAGATGAGAATGTTGAGAACTTAACCTACCAGAGCTACTCTTTGATGTAATATTAATGAATTTTCTCTATTTACAATTATTCTAATTTACACCTACACCTACTTATACACTCTAACCAAGATCCCTTGAGTGAAAGAGCCTAATTTATCTATTTTCTCTCTCAAATCCCTTTGCAGAGATATAACAGTAAATTACATTAAGAATAGAGATGTATAACATGCAAAACAAAATCAACCTATCCCTAGTGATGACTTTATTTAGATACCCCTAGTTCTATTAGATAATAACGCTTTCCAACGCTACCCCTAAAACTTATCATGCAAGTGAGTGATCAAGCCATAAACAATAACATTAAGCACAAGAAAGGATAAGGCAAAAAGTAATAATATTAAATAGATAGGAAGAGAATAACATCAAAAGTAGTTGGCTGTTAAGTTCCCAACTAAGGAGGGTTTAGCCTCTCATTGCCATGAAAGACTTTACAATTGCAAGGGGTTGATGGGAGAGAAAAAGATAAAGGAGGATGGAGATGGAGGAAAGGAATGACTCCTAAAGGTGGGTTTCCCCTATTTGGAAAACTCTAATTTCATGGGATTTCTACCTGTATTGGTGTGTCCTTTTCCTTTATCTCTTCCACTTTTTATAAGTGAAATCATCTTAAAATTTACGCAACCTTGCGCTAAGTGCGACTGTCGCACTTAGTGAGTGAGTCGGTGGTCACGCACTTAGCGCACGACTCGCGCTAAGCCACCTTCACTTGATAACTGGTTTCTCCATGTGACTTTTGTGCGCTGAGCGAGTGCTCTGCACTAAGCGAGAATCTTCAGATCTTCAACTTCTCTTCCAAGCTTTATTCTATGTTTCTGCAGCAAATATAACACCAAAGTACTATAAATTTCCCAAATTAAACACCTGTTGGCCTATAATTTGAAGGATGTTAGAATTCTCATTATTCACATAAAAATAAGCAATAAAATAAAGGAAATCTAACAATTTTTGTATGATTTAACCATTAAATATACCTATGTACCACAATTATCAAACTCCCCCAAATTTAAAGCTTTGCTTGTCCTCAAGAAAAAGTACTAATGACATGGTTCAGAATGTACCAACCACAATTCATGAGATAACTGCATAGCATTTCAAACACTTTAATGGCCAACTCTTAAGTTCACATTTGTCATGATCACATGATAAAAGCATGAAAGGATTCCCTTGGAGATAAGATAGGTTAGCAAGTATGACCATCGTCACAGAAGATTCACCATGCTTCATTCCTCACAAGGCTAGTGTTTCTCTCAAGCACACAAGTGTCTCGATTATGAATGTTTCAATCACAACAACTGAAACTAACATTCCCAACTTTGCACATCATCTCATTCAATGCAATCATACATACAAAATGTGGATCACTAAGGACTTTATCAAGCTTGTAATGTGGCCGGGCTAACAAAGAAATCATCATTTTTCTTGGATTCAAAGCTTAGGTTCTACGAGAGCATTCATTCCCCATTTTCTTGACAAACCATAACTCATTTTTTCACAGCCCCAACCTTATTGTTTTGCTACACTTAATAACACACATACTTTTCTTTGCACATGGTTGCTTCTAGCTCTCATTCCACAAAATAAACAAACACTTTTTTTTACAAGAATGAACAATCAACAATAATACTGGACTGGAGCAATTTACTGTATACTACAACTCACATTAGCTTGTGTTGTTATTAATGTTTCAGCAACAAAAGTTTATCGAAAACACTCCCCCAAATTTGGGACAAATTTGTCTTGATCCATGAGTGCTCTCCTACAACCTAAGATAGGGTAGTTACTCAGTATCAATTTCATTCGGCTCGGATTTCAAATTAGGCTTAATAGGGTGCAATGGACATTCACTAGTAACAAGGTGGCTATTTGGCTAAGTAGCTGAAATAAAATAAACAACAAGGCCTTGAACATTTCCACATCATGTATGCATTCCAACAATTTAAGAATCATGCAAAACTAGGGATTTAAACTCAATCCATGAAGCATTCCGTTTGTCACTCATTATATTCTTGTCAGGCATGCTAACCACTTCACTCATGCACATTTAATTCACACTTATCACTCACAATGAAGCATGCTCACACGAGAATCAGAATTTTTCACAACAATATTCATGAGTACGTAGTTTGTCTCACTCATGCAATTGATTCACCTAAAACATGCCACAACCAATCAATAAGTACTTACATCTCTATCATGCATTAAAACTATTAAATGACTGAATTTAAAGAATTGAATTTAAACTGCTGAAATTAAATTGCATGAAAATAAAAAAGAATAAAATAAAATAAAGAAAAGAAAACTAAAGAAAAGTCTTGATCAAAAGTGGGGCTCAATCCTGAGTGGGTTGTGGATCCCAAGCTGTTCGAGCATCAGTGATGTCTACAACATAATCATCATCAGCTTCAACATTTGTAGCATCATCATCACCAATGCTAGAGGTGTCTCCCGCCGACAGAGGGAAGCTGGACTCCTGGCCAAGCAACTTGTACATGCATTTGGTCACTTCTTATCATTTCACTCATGCAAGACATTGCTCCAGTTTTCTTAACCCCTAGAGCTAAGGCAATCACACATTATTATTGAAGGAAATTAAACACAACTATCCTAAGAAAAAATAGAAAAACACACCATGTAATTAACTAAAAGAGAGATAAAGCAAGAAATCCTGGGTTGCCTCCCAGTAAGTGCTTCTTTAATGTCACTAGCTTGACGGGACAAATGCCTTCAAGGTGGCATGAAGATCACATAGAACACATCTTCCTTGCATTTTTTTCTTCTTAGCTAGAGACTCCATGAAACTCATGTATCCCTGAAATGCTTTCCATATCATTGAGAGAGAAGTGTTGGTGATCAAGGAAAAAATGGCACATAAAGATTTATCACATTCTCTATGCCTTTCTTCCTTGCAAATCAATTGACCGGGAGGGGTATTGACTTGGAGAAGACTTTTTTGTTGAATTTTTACTAGTGAGCACTTCTCCCACTGTTGTTGTGTTCTCTCCTCACCTTTTTCTTTTTTTCTTCATCTCTTTCTCTTGAATCATGCTCTTCTGCAAGACTCTCCTCATGAGCTTTAACCTCTACTAAGTTTTCTTCCCTTGTGACCAAAAAAGGTATTTCAACCACTTATTTTGCTAGCTTACCAACTCTCCGGATTTTGAATTGTGTTTTGATTGGCTTTGAAGCTATCTTGGGATGTTTCTATGAATTGCATCAAAACATTCTCAAGATTTGAAAGTCTTTCTTCATCATATTGATTGTAAGGATGTATCTCTTGCTCCCACCAATAATTTTCCATGGAGTAAAGATGACAACTATCATTGAAATGCTTTCCTTCACAAATATCACAATTTACCAGTTGTGGATGACTGACCCCTAATCGCATGATTTCAACATGCTCAAACAATTTCTTTAATTGGCTACTAAGAAGCCTTTGATGTCTAAGCATACTACTCAAAATATCTTCCATGGATCAAGTTCTTCCAAGGTTCCATCTTGCAAGCATAGTCTCACAAGAAAAAGATTTTTTTTTTCTAAAAAATTAAATCAAGGTTAAAGATAAATAAAAAATTAAATTTTTTTAAAAAAATTGATTGCTTTAAAATTAGAATATCCAAATTACCAAGTACAAAGAACAAAGTACCCGACAATGGTGCTAAAAACTTGTTGAACGATTGGCAAGTGCACCAAATTGTCACAAGTAGTAAAATTAAAATAGAAGTCTGAGTGTCAAATCCACAGGAACTTTGTTTGTACTTAGGTAGATGAATATATAATTTTTTGGCAATAAATAAATTGATTTGAAAACATTGTGAGAAAAATAGTAAATTAAATTGACATAGGATTAAATTAAAATAAACAAGAAATTAAACATGAATTTAAATCAATTAATTAAAAACAAAAAAGATGAGAAAAACCAATATTATAGAAGTTAAATTCAGAAGATGAGAATGTTAGGAACTTAGCCTACCAGTTACTCTTTGATGTAATATTAATGAATTTTCTCTATTTATAATTATTCCAATTTACACTTACATCTACTTATATACTCTAACCAACATCTCTCGAGTGAAAAAACTTAATTTATCTATTTTCTCTCCCAAATCCCTTTGCAGAGATAAAATAGTAAATTACATTAAGAATAGAGATGTATAACATGTTAAATAAAATCAACCTATCCCTAGTGATGATTTTATTTAGATACCCCCTGTTCTATTAGATAATAACACTTCCCAACGCTACCCCTAAAACTTATTATGCAAATGGGTGATCAGGCCATAAACAATAACATTAAGCACAAGAAAAGATAATGTAAAAAGTAATAATATTAAATAGATAGGAAGAGAATTACATCAAAACTAGTTGGCTGTCAAGTTCTCAACTATAGGTGGTTTAGCCTCTCATTGTCATGAGAGACTTTACAATTGCAAGGGGTTGATGGAAAGAGAAGAAGATAAAGGAGGATGGAGATTGAGGGAAGGTGATGTAGCTCCATGTGCAGCTTGTGGGCCTTGGATCTTCTTCATCAATAGAGTCTTTTGCTTCTTGAAGTTCAATGACAGTGGAATGGAGAAGGAAGAAAGATGATTGGAGATGCCACTTCAAGGAGAAGATGAGTCAAGAAGAAGTGCACCACCATAGGAAGCTATGGATAAGAGCTTGAAGGTAGGAGAAACTAAGTAGAGGGAGAGGGAGAGAAGGAGCATGGAATTTGTGCCTTGAATGAGGTATGAACTTTGAAGAGTAATTCTCAAATGATCAAAGTTGAAAAAATGCACACACATGACCTCTATTTATAGCCTAAGTGTCACACAAAATTGGAGGGAAATTTGAATTTCTATTCGAATTTCACTTGAATTTGAAAATGAATTTGTGGAGCCAAATTTTGGAGCCAAAATTTCACTAATTATGATTAGTGAATTTTAGCTATGGTTCAGCCCACTAATCCAAGATCAAGTCCAAGATTCTCCACTAAGTGTGCTTAGGTGTCATGAGGCATGTAAAACATGAAGGACATGCACAAAGTGTGATTATATGATGTGGCCATGAGGTGTAGCAAGCAAATGCTCACCTCCCCCTCTAAAATTTAATTGGATTGGACTTCTCCCAATTCAATTAAATTTATTTCCCAACACACACATCAGATACTCACTTAATGCATGTGAAATTAAAAAACACAACCCCTAATACAAAAACTAGTCTAGGTGCTCTAAAATACAAGAGCTGGAAAATCCTACATTTCTAGGGTACCCTATCTACATTATGGAGCCCTAAATACAAGGCCCAAAAATAATGAAATCTTAATCTAATATATACAAAGATAAGTGGGCTCATACTTAGCCCATGGGCCCAAAATTTATCCTAAGGCTCATGAGAACCCTAGGGCCTTCTCTTGCATCTCTGGCCCAATCTTCTTGGAGTCTTCTATCCAATGCCCTTGGGGGTAGGATTGCATTAGAAGGAATGACTCCTAAAGGTCGATTTCCCCTATTTAGGAAACTCTAATTTCATGGATTATCTCTATCTGTATTAGTGTGTCTTTTTCCTTTGCCTCTTCCTCCTTTTATAGGTCAAGTCAGCTTAAAATTTACGCAACCTCGCCCTAAGCGCGACTGTCACACTTAGTGAGTGAGTCGGTGGTCTCGGGCTAAGCGCGCCTTCACGTAATAGCTGATTTCTCTATATGTCTTCTGTGTGTTGAGTGAGAATCTTCAAATCTTCAACTTCTCTTCCAAATTCCAACCTTTATTCTATGTTTCTGCAACAAATATAACACCAAAGTACTATAAATTTCCCAAATTAAACACTTGCTGGTCTAGAATTTGAATGATGTTAGAATTTTCATTATTCACATAAAAATAAGCAATAAAATTAAGGAAATCTAAAAAATTTTCTTTGATTTAATCATCAAATATATCCATGTACCATAGTTATCATCATGCTATGGAAGAAGGGTTGGAAGCTTGTCTCTGACCAAGAAGCTATAGCTACTTGAGTTCGAAAAGCTAAATATTTTCCTAAGTAGGATTTTCTTCAAACTACACTGGGTCCCAATGCAACCCAAGGCTTAGATCCCCTGATGGCGCCTTCATAAATAAACCCCTATGCAAGGCCTTGAAGATCTCAAGGTGAATGAGCTCATGGATCTTTCCAGCAAAACTTGGCATAATGATGTGATTGATCATATTTTTGGTGCACGAGACATGGACATTATCAAAAGTAGGCCAATTCACTTTAGCAATATGGATGTGAAGACAAGTTGATTTGGCACTACAACAAGGATGAAAATTATTTAGTAAAATCCACCTACTACCATGCAATGGAATTTCAGATTGATAATTCAATGATGCGAGAGTCAGGAGAATGGAATGCTATATGGAGTCTTGATGCCCATCACAAAATCATAATTTTCTTACAAAGATTGGCTCGTGACTGTCTTCCAACTAGAGAGAGATTAATCACCAAGAGTGTTCAATGCACTACCATATGCCCTATGTGTGATCGCTTAATAGAATCCTCTTGGCCTTTTTTTAGGATGCCCATATGCTAGAGAAATTTGGAGTCTCTCTGGGTGTTGGAATCTTATTTCTCCTATTGTTGAAAAGGAAGAAAGCACTAACAAATGTGTTTTCCAAGTGTTATAGTATCTAGAAGATAATCACAAGGTTTCTTTCTTGGCATTGTTATGGTGTCTTTGGCACCATCGAAATGACAGGGTTTGAGGTAATAAGGAAAGACCAGCTTTTGTTTCTTTCGGACTAGCAAATGACTTCATCTGTCATTAGAGACAAGCTAGGATGTCTCGCTCTCTAGCTTCAAGCAATAATATTCCTTAAACTCGATAAGTCATCAAGCATTGGCACAAGCCTACTACGAGGTCTTTGAAGTGGAATATTGACACCTCAGTTATCTCCGATTCTAGTATATGTTGCTTAAGTGCATGTATACAAAATGTTAAAGGAGAATTCATTCTTGCTAGAACTTATTATCATGTTGGAATCATCCCTACAAATGAAGATGAAGCATCCTCCTCTCTAGCTTGTTGTGTTGTGGGTTCGGGAATTGGGTCTTCAAGACATTACCTTCGAAACTGACTGCAAGCAGTTGCACGATGGTCTGTTATCAAACTGCAAAAAAACCCATTAAATTTAGTTTCCTACTATAGAAATATAAAGAGAACCTTGCCTTTATTCATTAGTCTTTTCTGAGTTTGATACGTCGACAAGAAAATTTAGTCGCTATACATATGTTGCATCTAATCTTGAAAATTAAAATATTAGTGTTTGTTTAATATAAATTTATATTTAAAGGACATGCATAGTAAGGGATATATCCCAGGGTGTGGAGTTTTCAGTTTTCTACTTAAGAACAACAAATTGCTGCATTAGAATTTGCAGTTTCCATCTTTAGCTCTGCACAATTTCCAGCTTGTATAACACCTTGTGTATTTTGTCTTGTGAAATTTTTTTTATCTTCACAATAAACTCTTTTGCATTCTAATTTTGGGTTAAAATTTGACTTTGTTTTTTAATTCTTTGCACATTGATTTGTGCTCTTTTTTATTTTTAGGAATAAATATACGAAGATGGATGAAAATGAAGTTGGTTTAAGTAGTACATCATCAGAACGCTTTGATGATCCAATGAACCCATTAGAGGAATGGATTCCTACTTGTGCTGAAGAATTGAAACATGCAATTGGCATTGTATTTGATTCCTTGGGAGATGGATTAGAATTTAATACAAGGTATGCACATGCTATTGGCTTTAGTATGCGCAAATCATCTCAAACCAAAGATAAAAATGATATAATAATATGGAAGCATTATGTTTGCTCAAAGGAGGGTTTTAAAGAAAAAAAAAAGATAGTTTTGCCTGAATTGATACTTGATAAGAATAGTTTGCCTAAAGATAGAAAAAGAAAAAAACAAGAGAGATATGCGATGCAAAGATTGTTTTCAAGAGGACAAGAAAAGGTAAATATGCAGTTAAGCGATGGCATGAAGGTGATTTACATACATTAGTTACTGCTAAAAGGAAGCAATTCCAAAGATCTACCAAGAGCATAAATAGTGTTCATAAGAATTCATTGGTTTCTAATAGCTAAGCTAATGTGGGCTCATCAGAAGCTTTTAAAATAATCAAAGAGCAAGTTAGGGTTAAGACAATATAGGTTGCACACAAAGAGATCTCCAAAATTGTTCAAGAGACTTAAAAGAATTGATTAGAGACTCTGATGCTCATATGTTTATTCATAATTTTAGGAGAAAGCATGAGGTGAATAATTCATTTTACTATGATTATGAGGTTGATAATGAAAGGAGGCTAAAATATGTATTTTGGACCAATGGCGTTTTGTCGAAAAATTATTCTTTGTTTGGAGATGCAATTTCATTTGACACAACTTACGGTACAAATAAGTATAGCATGATTTTTGCACCATTCACAGGTATAAATAACTAATGTGTAAAATATCTATTCGCTAAGGACAAGTGTATCCTACGCAAATCAACAGTAGACTTAAAAGTCCAGATATCGTACCCTAATAATCAGAGTGATCAATTCCAATATAGAAGTGAAAGCAATAGAAAAATACAATCAATTGAATAACCTCAAAGAACTTTATTAAAAAGAGAAGTTAAAGTATGTGGTCATAGAATAACTAAGTATTATAGAATATTGCATTAGAAATAAAAGACATAAAAAAACCCTTACAAATTCGGATCTCAATTGTTTCTAGTGCATTTGTCCTCTAAAAATATATTTTTGTTCATAAATAAAATATGACATACCCTGAAAGACCTTTTACACTTCTATTTATAATGTTTAAAATAAGTTGTAACATATAAGCCAACTCGGGTCGAACTGGGTTAGCACAAGCTCATGCTGGGTGAGCATGGCCTTGTACGAGGATTTAGGGGCATTGGTTCAACATGGCCTGTAGGTTCAACACAGGTCGTGTTTGATCATTATGGGTTATGCACGACTAGCATGTGCGTGCTCAATAAAAAATGCTTAGAATTCCCCTTTTCTGATCTCTTTTGCTGCTCTTGCCTCTTTATCAACCTCATCTTTATCAACCTCTCTGTGCAATTGTTCGCACTTAACATATACCTATGAGCTCCACAAACAAAATAAAGTAAAAACAAGACAAAATGGGACAAAAATTGGGGTCCAAATACAGCTGAATAATTGTTTGTCAACCACCCTACACTTGAGCATTGCTTGTCTTCAAGCAATTATTTTAAATTAGAGACTAACATGACTTTCTATGAAATCAAGCAACCATTTACCAAGAACCCCTCAATTTATTATAGACATAGAGACACAAAGTTAATAGGAACAAACAATTGCATTCACAAGATAAATCTCATAGAACTCCATTAGGCTTTCAATGTCAACCAGCATGTTCAATTCCAAAAAGAGTAATAGATCAATCATTTAACCACTCTTAGTGTTTTAGGAAAAAAGATAAAGCATTCATATCACAGCTCAAGAAATATGCATTCAGTTTATTTATCAATCTACTCAACCTAACCAAAATTCTAGTATGCATGAAAATGAGGCATCACAAGGTGTGATGGGGCTAGGGTGTAGTGAAATGTGGTTACTGAAAGAAACATGATAAAGAAAGACTTTAAGAAACAACCTATACTCAGTGACACACTATCCAAGGGGACAATTGTTATTTTCTGCACTTACACATCCAAAATTTATTCTTTTGGGGACCAGGCTTCTCCTTCTGCTTATTCAACAAAACTTTTCAGTACGTTTTTTACGACCTTATTGATTGCCTTCTTTTTCCTTTTCAGATTTTTTTTTCCAAAAGGAGAAGCATCATAGTATAAATCAATGATGTTCCCATATTTTTCAAGTCACCAAGTAAAAAGCATTAAATTTTTTAACACAATTGGATAACAAAGAAAATACCAATTCAGCTAAAAGGGGACAACTAGGGAATACATTTAAGCAAATAATCTAGGTTTAGGAACAAAGCCTGCAAATTACCTCAATCATTTCAATGGACATATGAAATTTACTCAAGGATATGTATCTCAAGATAAACCAAATGCATAACTACTCAAGTGGACATGCATCACACATAATGAGATTAGGCTTAAAAGCTAATGTAAGTAGTTCAAGCTCAAGGAACTTCTCATGCATGACTTTCTTTACTAATGTTCTGTGTTTATGGAAAAAAATCTTACAGTGAGGCGGTGATTTCCAACATAGAATAAATGTGTAGTCAAGATTAGAAAATCACATGAAGTCATTAAGATGAGTGCTACAATAACATCAAGTTGTGGGTGAAGTGACATCATGAATGCCCACTATACTACAACAAACTAAATGGAATGTCACTATGCATAAAGATAATGAAGAAAATGAAACATAAAAGCAAAGGTTTTTTTTGTCAGCATGGCCATGTTGAATCCAGCATAGTCGTACTTGAAAATGACGGGAATGCTGCCAAAAAGTTGAATTTGAGCATGAACCGTGTTGATTTTTTTAAATTGTTTTTTGTCAGCATGAGCTGTGCTGAATGAGCATGACCCATGCTCATAAGTTACGAGAATGGTGCCATAGAAGCATTAATTAAGCACAAGTCATGTTGGATCAGCATTGCCCGTGCTCCTAACTTATGAGATTGTTGCCATGTAAGCATTAATTGACCATAGGCCGTGTTGGATCAGCATGGCTCTTGCTAAGTTGTAGAAACACATAATCAACTAAAAATTTAACAGAACAAAAATTAAAGAACAAAAACATCGGGTAAAATACCTTTAGGTCTTGAGATACCTATAGAACCCACAAGTTGCCTCCTAGGAAGCGCTTGTTTAACATCCCGAGCCTGATGGATGAAAAAAGGGAAGAGAATCAACTACCTTTTTGCACCGATCCTTTGGTATAATCACCCATTCCAAAGCCAAGAGCATGAACGGTGATGTTATCTCCCTTGTTCTTACTCCATCCAAGGTCTTTTGGAATGACTTTGTTCCTGGAAGGGTCTTTCTTCCCCACACTTGGGTGAGGCTTAGCCATAGTGACTTCCATCTTGTTAGTGACTTGTAATTGTAGGAAGGGGGAGAGAATGAGCTCTTTACAGTACCAAAAACCTTAAATACTTCCTCCTCATCACCTAGCCTCCAAGTCAATTTCCTTTCCCTGACATCAATCAAGGTTCCTCCTGTGTTGAGGATGGATTGTCCCAAAATAATTGGTATTTCTTCATCTTCGTTTATATCCATAATCGTAAAGCCTGCAGGAAAAATGAATTTTCCAACCTTGACCAGTAAGTTTTCCACTATCCCTCATGGGTATGTGAGAGTTCTACCTGCAAGCTTAATAAAAATGTTAGTAGGTTGAGGTTCTTGCAACCCCAATTTCTTATAAACAGAGTAAGGCATCAAATTAATGTTAGCACCTAAGTTATAAAATGCTCTATCAAAGGACAAGTTGCCAATGGCATAATCTCCTTTAAAAATTTGGCATACTTCGGCATTTCAGCAATTGCCTCAACAAAAGGAATGTTAACATGCAATTTCTTAAACATTTCAACAAACTTATCATCCTATTTAGACCTCTGATCATGATACTGAGGGCTTATGCAAATGTTTTGATTTTGATTTTAATTTTGCAGGTGATGAGACTTGTACACATTTTGGTTCTGACTCTAACCTTGCCTTTGATCTCTTTGCTTTTTCCAAGAGAAGTTTAGGTAATGTCTCGACCCTTGGTTGTAGGTATTAAAGTAGGGTCATAAATAATACTTTTTCCACCAACATAGTTCACTTCCTCAAGGGCCTGAGTGTATGGGCAGCCTACAACCACATGTCCTATCTCCCCACACTCCTCATAGACAAAAGGTTGGGGTGTGGGTGTCATCATCTGCACCTAAGCCTTCATCATAATCTCCTTCCGCATAGCCAACATATCCATCTTTTGTTCAAGATCTAGATGAATTAGCTTCAACCTAATGAAACCCAGAGAATCTCCTGATAATTCTTCTATCACCCACGCCATTATAAGCATTAGAGGCCATAGCCTCAATAATCTCCATTGTTGCATCAGTCAACTTGTGCATGAGGTTTCCCTATGCTCAGCTCTAGGCATGGTTGATTGTGTTGTGATAGTCCTCTATAAAAGATGTGAACTAGCCTCTATGGTGGGTAGCCATGATGTGGTTGCAGCCCTTTGAACCGTTTCCAGGCTTGAAAGAATGAATCTTACTCAAACTAGGCAAAGTTCCTAATCTCTTGGATCAACTGCTTAGACTTTGTTGTAGGAAAGAATTTCTTCAAGAATGCTAATGAGCACTAATCCCAAGTGGTAATGCTCCTACTTGATAAGTCGTAGAGTCAATCTTCAGCCTTTCCCCTAATGACAACAGGAAGGCAACCAATCTAATGTAGTCAGAAGCATTAGTAGGGCTTTTCATTGTGTTTGTGAGTCTCAGGAACTTCCTCAGATGGACCACAAGATCTTTTGATAATAGGCCATGGAACTGTATCCTCTTAATCATGTTGATCAACCCATACCTCAACTCACAGTTTTGATCTCCCAAATTAGGGAGTTATATGACTAAAGTGATTCCCACACAAAGGTTGAGGTAATCTTGCAAGGTGCACTCCTGTTCTCCATTAGTGGCCATTTTCTTCTCTATATTTCAACATTGTTCCTAAGAAAAGATTTTTCACTCAACAATTTCACCCCCTCTGAGATCGAGTTAGCATAAACTATCTAACAAATAAAAAGGATTAAAATGCAATTGGTAGAAAAAGGAAAAAATAAAATTGCAATAAAAATTCAGAACATAAACGAAGATAAAAATAGAACAGAATGGAAAGAGAAAAAATAAATAAATAAAGATAGTGAGAAAAAAATGTGAACAAAAATTATTTAATTGATAGAAATTAAAATTATCTAGGAACTCTGCAACTAGTCTCCAACAGCGACACTAGAAACTTATGCAGTAGCAACAGTGGACTCGAAAGTCTGAATCTCTTCTCCTAGAGACTTGTGTTCCCAAATAATCTAAATTGCATAAACTAAATAATTTTGGATTTTATTCTTAATTTTGGAGATTGTTTGTGTTTGCGTTCAAGAGAAGAAAACTAAAAACAAACAATAGTTTTAAGAAGAGATATGTATGAAAAGAAGTAACTCGGATTATGATTTTGCATGTATTGTTTTTACCTAGATATGAAGCATATAGTCTTATTGACAATGAACTCCAATTACTTTTCCAGCCTCCCCCTCTCTTATTCTCTTCAGTAATTTAAGCAGGAAAAAAACACCTTAGTTTATTTTCAATAGAAAATGCTATGTTTTATTGACATGAACCTTTTTTATTGTAGGAGCATGAAAGTGGATGTAGAAAAATTCTTTTAACAGGACCTTAGAAGATGATAATACAAATTGAAATTAGTAAAGTTTGAAATTATTTAAGATATTTTAATTTGAGTTAAAATTTATGTTTTTTTACATCAATAATAATTTTAATACTAACAGTACAATTATTAGGACTCTATCAGACAGTCAATACACAGTTTGAAGTTTTGAATATTGTTTCTTGTTTATTTCCCTGTATAAATCTTATTTCATAACAGCTCATGCATGATGAGTATGATGGATTGGATTTGATGCTTTGTGGTACCTATATTTCAAGTTATTTTACTTTCTAAGAACTTTTTAAAACTAGTAATTTATAATTGAGATAAATTATGATCTAATTTGTTTGTTTGCCTTTTTTTATTTTTGTAAAGTATTTTTTTTTCTATTTTTAATTTTTCTTAAAATAAAACATTCTAAGACGGTTATTAAAAAACCGTCTTAGAAAGTGTATATTCTAAGACGGTTCTTAAAAAGTTAACAACCGTCTTAGAAGTGTTCCCTTCTAAGACGGTTTTCTTAGAAGGGTACCCTTATAAGATGGTACAAAGGTATCATTTTCTAAGACGTTTTTTATGGAACCTTGACTTTCGACGACGTTGGCTTTAAAGACGATTCAAAATTGTCTTTGAAAGTGGTTTAGAACAGTCATTGTAGGGTCTTTTTGAAATCGTGTTGTTTGAGACATTTTTGAAAGCTATGGGAGGACATTAACCAATTTTGATCATAATTGATCAAGAACCTACTATGAAAATTGCAGTAGATAAGGTTTTCGATGGTTTGTCTCATAGATTTGCATGTGGCATATTTTGAAAAAGCTTTCAGAAAAGGTGGGTGTTTCCTTAAATGCCAACAATGACTTTAAAAGTCATTTCAAATCATGTTTGGAATTCAGAGTCCTCAAAAGAATTTGAATTGACATGGCAGACTATTATTAATGATTTCAAGTTGGAAGAAAATGGTTGGCTTTCTTGGATGTACAATATTTGAAGTTTGTGGATACCAACTTATTTTTGGGATAGCTTATGGGTGGTATTTTGAGATCAACCTCAAGATTAGAGAATGAAAATTCATTTTTGGGTAACTACTTCAGCAAGAACCTTAGCTTGGTGGAAGTTTGGATGGGATTTGAATCTGCAATGGAAGCACAAAGGCACAAGGGACTACTTGCAGAAAATAAAACACTCCATTTCATTGTAGAATTGAAGTACATATAGATATAGAGAAGCATGGTAGAGAGATTTATACTCATGAAAATTTTGATATAGTTCAGAAAGAATTTTGGAATGCTTGCGTTTATTGTGGAGTTGAAGGAACAAAAGAGAAAGATGGAAAATCAATATTTTCTATACTTGATAACATTATGGTTAGTGGTGATAAAGTGAGGAAACATAAAGAAGTTGTGGTGCATCTTTCTAATCAAGTCGCACAATGTTCATGTAAAATGTTTGAATCCGAAGGTATGCCATGTCGACCCATCCTTTTTGTATTAAAAGGGAAAGGTTTAAGTGAAATTCCAAGTGTCATACCCTAATTTCGTATGGGGACCATTGTTTGGTGGCATGCAACCTTCGCTTGACCGCCTCAAGGTACTTAACACTCGTCGTTAGGTAATCCGTGAAGTTCCACAACATTCCGGAAGTAAAAAAGAAGCATTGTTGCGCAATTCGTAAAGTTCCACAACATTCCGGAAGTCAAAAAAGGCATTGTTACATAATTCTTAAAGTTTCGCAACATTCCAGAAAGAAAATGGGTGTCGTTACGTAATCCGTAAAGTTCCGTAACATTTCAGAAAGGATTCAGCAAAAAAACACAAAAGAGGGGTGTATTTAGTGAAAAGGGGGTGCAAATAGCAACGAGGCCCACTTGGGCCTTCCAGGGGGTTCCAACAGAAGGCGGTGCCTTCTGGTGGAAGCAACCCAGCTCGCCTGGGCGAGCTGGGCGGCAACCACCTCCCTCTTTTCTCCTATAAATAGGGGAAAGAGGGAGAGCAAAAATGTTCAGCCCTTCTAGTATTTAGGATTCTCTCGAAATTAGTGAGGAAAATTGTTTCCGTGGAAAAAATTCAAGTCGAGGCACTTCTGTAACGCTTCCGAGACGTTTCGATGAGGGATTTCGTGAAGATTCTTCACCGTTCTTCATCGTTCTTCGTTCCTTCTTCGTCGTTCTTCGGTCTTCAACCGGTAAGTTCTCAAAATCGAATCTTTCAATTCATTCTATGCACCCTTAGTGGTCTCCACTTGTTTCGTGTACTTTTATTTTCATTTCGTTTAGTTTCCGTACGCCCTTTTGACGTGCTTTGACCATTTATTTAAGTCGTTTTCTCACCTAATAAAAAATAAAATGAATTTTAAATTGTAATATCGCTTAATCACTGTTAAAATAAAATCCAACCACGCAGTAATCTCGTTTAAACCGAAAAAAGACAAAATAATAATAAAATAATCAAAATATCTTTGAATAAAATAAAAAAAAAAAATCAATCGGACGTTTTTCTTTGAAAGTTTCCTTGAATGAATTGACTAATAACCAAAGTGAAACTAAAGCTAAAATCAATTCACAAATTAAGCTTTGTCCACAAAAATCACTAGAAACCGTTAAAGGTCCAACGCCTTAAGACGATCCTCTTTACTTTTATTGGTTAAACATGGACCATTCAAAATCATTAAATCAATATGTAACTTTGCCACTTTTATCAAAAACCAAAGAAATCATTAATGGTCCAACGCCTTAACGTTTCTCCCCTTTCAAAAATCAAAAGATCGTTTAATGGTCCAACGCCTTAAATGACCTTTTGTTCGGTAAAAATATATCTTGCTAAAAAAGATAAAAACAACTTAACCAATGTTTAGTTCTCAAAGAACTACGTAGGTATGATTTTCTCATCGCAATTGAGGAATACGTAGGAGCAAGGGAAACACCCTTGTCGACCACAAAAAGATAAAAAATACAAAAAAACACAAAAAAACATAAAAACACAAAAAAAGACATAAAAAAGGGAAAATAAAATGTTTTGAAGTCATATTTGCACACTTGATTAAAGGTTGTTGTCTGTTGTGATGGACGCGTGGGGTGCTAATACCTTTCCCGTGCGTAAAAATAACTCCCGAACCATTCACACTTAAAGTTCGTAGACCACACCTTTTCCGGTTTTTCTGACGTTTTCCTCGAATAAACGTTGGTGGCGACTCCGCGCATTTTCCTTTCTTGGAAGACGCACCCGTGAATCTCGCGTCGCCCTCCCGTCAAAGGATAGGTTGTGACAGTTGACGACTCCACTAGGGACTGTTTTTAGAGAGTTAGGCCAATCGATCAGTGTGCATTCCTTATCGTGACTTCTCCTTTGTTAGTTTTCCTTTATTTTCTTATTTTCTTGTATATAACTCTTTTATTCTTTTAGTATGCATTTTTTGTATGCATGAGATAGATGTTTATTCATTTGATGCACACAAACACCAACACCCTTTTTTACACACGGTGAGTTGAAAAGGGGCCCTATACCCGGGTCCGTGGGAACATAAGGAGTGAAGGTGAATTTGTGGTCATGCTGGGTCTCCGACTTGCTTGATAACAGTGAACCCTCATCTAGAGTTTTCCTCTTTGATAACATATTGTTGCTGGTAGTCCCTACTATCGCAATATATTTTTTGAAAGGGATGATACCTCTAGAAACCATCAAGAGAGATATGACCACCTTGGGAATTATCACTAAAAGCCTTTTAGTTCCTCCTATTTAGGTCCCTAAAATAGGGGCACAAAGCAAACACACTGTGTGCCTTTTAAACACTGCCATGCATATAACCTAAAATGTCATGTATGCCTTCGCTGTGTGATTATTTGAGGATATTGTCATGCTGTGTACATCTCCTTGTTACCTTTCCCCTTTTTTCACTTCTGCATCATGTCATCATGCATGGGTTGCGTCTTAATCCCCTCACTTTGTCACGCGAAGAAGGAAGGTCCGTGTCGCCTTCTTAAATCCATGCATCGGGCGCTATGCTGCCCGAATGTTGTATTTAAGAAAGAGATAACCTCCCGGGCTCTCGTATCCATAAAATGCATCTGTGCCATACGCGTTGCTTCATGCATTCGTCCATTTCACCTATGATAGATGTCGGAGTCTTGATTCGCACTGGTTTTTATTCCACTTTAGTAAGAACATGGGATTGAGCCAGACGCCTTCGCTTAAAAAGTGGTTCTATCAAGTCAAGGTCAAGAGCCTAGGAGTCGCCAGTCTGAAAGAGTTAGGACAGTTGATGGGTCAGCTCCAGCGACAAGCCTTTTGCAAAGCTTATGGTAAGATCTGGGACCTAACCATGGCAGAGGTCTCCACAGAGGCCATTGCCTCCTTCGCCCAATATTATGACCAGACTTTGAGGTGCTTCACCTTTGGGGACTTCCAGTTAACACCCATGGTGGAAGAGTTTTAAGAGATCCTGGGATGCCCTCTGGAAGGAAGGAAACCATATCTCTTCTCAAGATTCTATTCCTCCTTAGCTAGAATTTCTAAAATAGTCAAAATCTCGACACATGAATTGGACCACGGAAAGCAAGTCGAAAATGGGGTAGTTAGGGTACAAAGGAAATGTTTGGAAGCAAAGGCAAGAGTCTTGGCAAGTCAAGGTGAATGGGCCCCGCTCATGGACATCTTAGCACTTTTGATCTTCGGGGTGGTCCTCTTTCCAAATGTGGATGGGTTGGCGGACCGGGCAACGATTGATGCTTTTCTCGCCTTTTACGACCGTAAGGAAAGCCTGTTTGTCGCTATCTTAGCCGATCTATATGACACATTCGACCGAAGATGTGAGATGAACAATGCAAGGATCATTTGCTGTACACCGGATCTCTACGTATGGTTGGTTTCACACTTCTTTCACCAAGAGATGAGACACGTTTGCCTGCTAGAAGGCCACCGCTCATGCACTGAGAAAAAAGAGGCAAACTGGGACCGACTCTTAGCAAGCAAAGAAGGAGCATCTATCAATTGGTTCCCCCGATGGAAGGAAGGAAGAACCGGGATTCTCATTTCGTGCGGGAAATTTCCAAATGTTCCCTTGATGGGGACGAGGGGTTGCATCAATTACAATCCCGTCCTCGCTATAAGACAACTTGGTTACCCTATGAGAGGGGCGCCATCAGAGGAAGGCCTCATACCTTTTATTACACGAGGTTTCAATAGCACCAACGCGGGGGTGCTTCAGCGGGTCCACAAGGCATGGGAAATGTCGCAAAGAAAGGACAAGGAACTTAGGGGGAGTAGCAACGGGCCCATCGGCGGTTACCATAGGTGGTTGAAAGCCTATGCACAAGTTCTGGATTGGCTCTCGAGTTTGAGGACCACTAAGGGGATGGAGATTGAAACTCCGGAAGAAGACGAAGAGGTACTGGCCCTCAAGACAGAACTTGAGAAAGCCCAGACAGTCAAAGAAAAGTTCAAGTCAGTAGCTGTTAGGATCCGAAAGGAGAACGCCGAACTGAGAGACGTCAATATAGCCACCACCAAGGCCTTGGAGCAAGAGACCAAGAGGGCCTGTATGGAAGAACATGGCTGAAACAAATTCTGAGGGGCTCTGTGGGGCAGTAACAGCGAGCTTAAGCTCTGGAGAGAGGAAAGGGACCAATCACGAGTAGATGGTTTGATTCTGAAGGATGAATTGAGGGTTTGCCTAATGTCCAAGAGGAGTTTGTCTCAGCGGTTATGCGAGACCGAAACAAACATGTTAGCCATCATTAGAAAGTACCAAGAAGAATTAAATCTAGCCACGGCCCACGAGCACAAAGTGGCAGACGAATACGCCCGAGTGTACGCAAAAAAGGAGGCTAGAGGAAGGGTGATTGACTCGTTACATCAAGAAGCAACGATGTGGATGGATCGGTTTGCTCTTACTTTGAACGGGAGTCAAGAACTCCCTCGATTGCTGGCAAAGGCCAAAGCTATGGCGGACACCTACTCTGCCCCCGAGGAGATCCACGGGCTCCTCCGCTATTGTCAGCACATGATAAACTTGATGACCCATATAATTAGGAGCCATTAGGGAGTTTGTATTATCACTCAGATCTTGACTATTTATAACTTTCTGAATAAAATGAGTTTATCCCGTGATTTTACTCCAATAAAAAAAACAGTGCGAATTAGATCACTCCCACATTCCATCTCTAGCATACATTCATTTCTCATTACGTACTCCTCACATTTGGTCTTTTTAGGAAAGACGCCATAACTAAGTGCATCCCAAGGCATCCCTATCGCACCAGATCAAAATCTAGGACGATGGGTGACCTAGAGGAAGTACAAGAACAAATGAAAGCCGACATGTCGGCTTTGAAAGAACAAATGGCTTCCATGATGGATGCCATGCTGGGAATGAAACAACTGATGGAGAGTAACGCGGCCACCTCCGCCGCTGTTAGTTCGGCTGCCGAAGCAGACCTGACTCTCCCAACTGCCGCGCACCACCCTATTCCAAACATGGTGGGGCGAGAGGGAAGCACACCGGGGCATATCAACAACCCTCATCCGGGGTACAATTGAGGTACTTATCCTTACAGTTTACCACCCAATTACACACCACCAGCCATACATGAAGACGTGGGTCACATTCCTCCCCTCATCCTCGAAGGGGAACCTCCTCGACATCCTGACGAGGTCCACGAGAATCCTCGAGAGCATGCTCAGGGAGACGTCGACTCCTACTCCCCTTTTCCCACTGAGGGGCCAGCGCCCAACGCACTACCTCAACCCAACATCACGAGAGAGCCTCGAAGCCACCCAATGCAGCCAATGTTTCTGTCTGTGAGAGGACCACCCCTGACAGCAGAAGGAAAGGGGAAACTCGATCTCATCGAAGAGAGATTGAGGGCTGTTGAAGGGTTTGACGATTATCCGTTCGCAGACATGACCGACCTATGCCTAGTACTGGACGTCGTCATCCCTTTGAAGTTCAAAGTACTTGACTTCGATAGGTACAAAGGGATGACTAGTCCTAAGAATCACCTAAAAATGTATTATCGCAAGATGGGTGTGTATTCCAGGGACGAGAAGTTATTAATGCATTTCTTTCAAGATAGCTTGGCTGGGGCAGCAGTCATCTAGTACACTAATCTAGAAGCTTCCCGCATCCACACCTGGAAGGATCTGATTACCGCCTTCCTTAGGCAGTATTAGTACAACTCTGACATGGCTCCCGATCGGACTCAGCTGCAAAACATGATTAAACGGGAAAACGAGTCCTTTAAAGAATACGCTCAGCGTTGGAGGGACCTGGTAGCGCAAGTAGCCCCTCCCATGGTCGAGAGAGAAATGGTTACTATGATGGTGGATACCTTGCCTGTATTTTACTATGAGAATTTAGTGGGCTACATGCCTTCCAGCTTCGCAGACTTGGTCTTCACCGGAGAAAGGATCGAGGTGGGTTTGAAGAGGGGAAAGTTTGATTACGTCTCCCCGATAGGTGCCAGCAGTAGGAGGATCGGAATAGCTGGGGCAAAGAAGAAAGAGGGAGATGCCCATACCGTCACTTCAACACCTGCATGGCCTAAGCCACCGCAAACCCCCCACGATACCCACCAATATGCGCAACATCACCCGAGTTTTTCGGCTCGTGCCGAGGTCTCTTCCGATACGGCACTCACCCAACCAAGGGCGCCCACACCCCCACAGGGGGGAGCTCTCCGGACCCCAACTTCGACTCGGCCTCACCCTACCAGCAACGCTCACTTTAGCGCAAACACGGCAAGGAACTTTTTGCCAAGGCAGACATAGATCTTCGGCCCGATCCCAATGACATATGGGGAACTCTTGCCATCTTTCATCGCCAACCAATTGGCCGTGGTGGTCCCGGGAAAGATCTTCCAGTCTCCGTTCCCAAAGTGGCATAACCCTAGCGCAACCTGCACATACCATGGGGGAACCCCGGGGCACTCGATCGAACAGTGCTTGGCCTTGAAAAGCAAGGTCCAAAGCTTGATAGAGGCCGGGTGGTTGACTTTTCAAGAGGGCGGGCCCAATATAAAAACAAACCCGCTTGCCAATCATGGAGGAGGAGCGGTTAATGCCGTCGAGGTGAGTAGGTCGCACGGGCCCAAGCTTTTGGAGGACGTAAAGACCCCTAGAAGGTTTATCTACAAGGCCTTGCAAAAGGTGGGCATGATTCCCTGCGGCGGGTGCAGAGAAGACTCTTGCTTAATGCATCCGGGTGTACCCCATGACATGGAAACATGTTCGGCAGTAAGGGATCTATTACAACGGATGATAGACCAAGGCCGGCAGTGAGAAGGAGGCAGAACAACATGTATACATGCAGTTGGCAGATGAGGAAGGACCTAAAAAGCCTAAACCCTTGGTAATGCACTTCACCAGGAACACGGCTCCCCAAAGATCTCAACACCCCTTGGCAGTGTCAGGCGGTAGATCTATTCCGTTTCCTTACGAGAACAGCCGCGCAGTTCCGTGGAGGTATGCCCCTCCGAGCGGTAGGAAGGAAGAAGCTACTGATATCAGCTCACTATCAGCCAAAGTGACCAATATCACCGGGCTGAGCGGCATAACCCGCAGTGGTCGCGTATTCGCACCACCTAGCCTGCTGATACAACCCGCAAACACTAAAGGGAAAGCTAGGATGGCGGAAGGACAAAATGTCAAAGTGATCCCCGCACCGGACGAGGATGTTCCGAGGAAGGATCTTCCCGAGGAAAGAGAGGGCTGTGGCAAGAAAGAGGTATCACTCGAGGAGGCCAACGAGTTCCTCCGCATTATCCAACAAAGCGAGTTAAAAGTCATTGAACAGCTCAACAAAACCCCCAACTAGAGTCTCCCTTCTGGAATTGCTCATGAGCTCTGAGCCTCATCAAGCTTTGCTGGTAAAGGTCTTGAATGAAGCTCACGTAGCCCAAGACATCTCCGTAGAAGGCTTTGGGGGAATCGTCAATAACATCAAAGCCAACAACTACCTCACCTTCGCTGAAGAGGAAATCCCCGCCGAGGGGAGAGGACATAACCAGGCTTTACATGTGTCAGTCAAATGCATGGAACACGTTATGGCCAAAGTACTCATCGATAACGGCTCTAGCTTGAACGCGATGCCCAAAAGCACATTGGAGAAATTGCCATTTAACTCTTCCCATCTAAGGCCAAGTTCCATGGTGGTCTGTGCCTTCGACGACAGCCGCCGAGAGGTAAGGGGAGAGATCGACCTCCCAGTACAGATAGGGCCTCATACCTGCCAGGTTACATTCCAAGTGATGGATATCAACCCAGCCTATAGCTGTCTTTTGGGGCGTCCATGGATCCACTCAGTGGGAGTTGTCCCCTCCACACTCCACCAAAAGCTGAAGTTTGTAGTGGAAGGACATATGGTCATAGTATCAGGTGAGGAAGACGTCCTGGTAAGTTGCCCTTCCTCTATGCCATACGTGGAAGCCGCGGAGGAGTCATTAGAAACGACTTTCCAATCTTTTGAGGTAGTAAGCATCGCCTCCATAGATTCCCTCTCTAGGCAGCCCCGCCTGTCCGATGCGGCAATGATGGTAGCCCAGGTGATGTTGGGGCACGACTACGAGCCCAGAATGGGTTTGGACAAGAACAACATCGGCAAGACTAGCCTGGTAAGCACCAGAGGAAACCACGGGAAATTTGGGTTAGGCTATAAACCTACGCAAGCTGACATAAGGAAAAATATCTCGGAAAGGAAGAACAAAGGCCAGGGCCCCCGGTTGGGACAGCGAGCCAAAGAGGCCCCGCCGTGCCACATCAGTAGGAGCTTCATAAGTGCGGGTTTAAGACGTGAAGGGCAAGTTGCCGCGATATGCGATGATGACTCCCTGAGGTGATCGGATTTGGTATGGCCATGCCCTCCCAGTTTCCAACTAGGAAATTGGCGGGTGGAGGAACGCCCAGATGTTTACGCGACAAGCATAATGTAACCTTTTGTAGCTTTAAAACTCTACGGTTGGGCCTAGACTTAGAGTTTCCTTTTGTTAAGGCATTATGTCTTTTGTTCTTGAAGTTATAATATAAAGATCTTTCTTCATCTGTTCCTGCGCCTCTACCCATTCTCATTCATTTGCATGTTTATTTCCTTGTTACGCCTAAAACGATACAGATCCGACGACGAGTCCCGTGAAGGTACTAATACCGGGGACCTGACCATCGATTTCGAGCAAGAAGAAAGTCGGATGGAGGATGAAGAGGGTGAGGATGTAGGACTTCCCCCGGAGCTAGAGAGGGTAATCGCTCAGGAGGACCGAGAGATGAGGCCGCATCAAGAAGAGACAAAACTCGTAGACTTATGAACCGGTAGTGAAAAAAAGGAAGTAAAAATAGGCATGGGTATGGCTGCACCCGTCCGTAAAGAATTAATGGCCCTGCTGAAAAACTACCAAGACATCTTTGCCTGGTCGTACCAGGATATGCCCAGTTTGAGTTCTAACATTGTACAACACAGACTACCTCTGAATCCTGAGTGTTCCCCGGTAAAGCAAAAACTGAGGAGGATGAGGCCCGAGACTTCCCTAAAAATAAAAGAAAAAGTAAAGAAACAATTTGACGTTGGCTTTCTGGCTGTCGCTCGGTACCCGGAATGGGTTGCCAACATTGTACCAGTCCCTAAGAAGGATGGGAAGGTACGAATGTGTGTGGATTATCGGGACCTAAATCGAGCCAGTCCCAAAGACAATTTCCCTCTACCGCACATCGATGTCCTCGTGGATAATACGACCAATTTTGCTTTGTTTTCCTTCATGGACGGTTTCTCCGGTTACAATTAGATAAAGATGGCGCCAGAGGATATGGAAAAACCACTTTCGTCACCCTGTGGAGGATGTTCTGCTATAAAGTGATGTCCTTTGGGCTCAAGAACGCCGAGGCAACCTATCAACGGGCTATGGTGGCTTTGTTGCACGACATGATGCACCGAGAAATCAAAGTCTATGTAGACGACATGATCGCCAAGACTAAAACTGAGGAGGAACACCTTGTCAATTTGCGGAAGTTGTTCGAAAGGCTTAGGAAGTATCGATTGAGGTTGAACCCTGCTAAGTGCACCTTCGGGGTCAAGTCAGGAAAATTACTGGGTTTCATCGTAAGTTAGAAAGGAATAGAGGTGGACCCCGAAAAGGTAAAAGTCATCCTTGAGATGCCAGAACCACGTACTGAGAAGCAAGTCCGAGGTTTCCTAGGGCGTTTGAACTACATTGCCAAATTCATATCACAGCTCACTGCTATATGTGAGCCGCTGTTCAAGCTCTTACGCAAGAACCAATCCAGCCACTGGAATGAGGACTGTCAAGAGGCATTTGGAAAGATCAAATAGTGCCTCATGAACCTTCCCGTGCTTATGCCGCCGGTGTTCAGGAGACCTCTCATCTTGTACATGACGATTTTGGACGAGTCAATGGGGTGCATGCTGGGCAACATGACGAGTCCGGGAAAAGGTAGCGAGTCGTCTACTACTTGAGTAAGAAGTTCACGACCTGTGAAATGAACTACTCCCTGCTGGAAAGGACATGTTGCGCTTTAGTCTGGGTGTCCCACCGTTTAAGACAGTACATGCTGAGCCATACCACCTGGCTGATATCCAAGATGGACCCGGTCAAGTACATCTTTGAGAAGCCTGCTCTCACGGGGCAGATCGCCCGGTGGCAGGTTTTGCTATCCGAGTTCGATATAGTCTATGTCACCCAAAAGGAAATAAAGGGAAGTGGCTTAGCAGGCTCTCAATGATTATCAACCCATGCATCCCGAGTTCCCAGATGAGAACATCATGGCCTCATTTGAAGAAAAGCTAGACGAGGACAGGGACAAGTGGATCGTGTGGTTTGATGGAGCGTCAAACGTTCTAGGCCATGGCGTTGGGGCAGAATTGGTCTCTCCAGAAAATCAATGTATACCTTTCACGGCCAGGCTGGAGTTCGACTGCACCAATAACATGGCTGAATACGAAGCATGCGCTCTGGGTGTCCAGGCAGCAATTGACTTCAATGTCAAGCTACTCAAGGTGTACGGAGACTCGGTGCTGGTGATTCACCAGCTGAGAGGAGAATGGGAGACTAGGGACCACAAATTGATACCCTACCAGGCCTATATCAAGGAATTGGCTGAGTTCTTTGATGAGATCTCCTTCCATCACGTTCCCTGAGAGGAAAATCAAATGGTGGATGCACTTGCCACTTTAGCGTCCATGTTCCAATTGACACTGCACGGAGACCTACCGTACATTGAGTTCAGGTGTCGTGGCAGACCCACACATTGTTGTTTGATGGAAGAAGAGCGGGACGGTAAGCCTTGGTATTTTAATATCAAGCGATACGTTGAAAGCAAAGAGTACCCATCGGAGGCTTCCGACAACGACAAAAGGACGTTAAGGAGATTGGCAACCGATTTCTTCTTGAGCGGAAGCATACTATACAAGAGAAACCATGACATGGTTTTGCTCCGATGCGTGAACGCTAAAGAAGCTAAGCGCATGCTGGGGGAGGTCCATGAGGGCTCTTTCGGTACGCATGCTAATGGGCATGCCATGGCTAGGAAGATCTTAAGGGCAGGCTACTTTTGGCTCACCATGGAGAGCAATTGTTGTCTCCATGTGAGGAAGTGTCACAAATGCCATATGTTTGCGGACAATGTCAACGTTCCGCCCATGCGTCTGAATGTTTTGGCCGCACCATGGCCATTTTCCATGTGGGGGAATAGATGCGATTGTGGCCATAGAGCCCAAAGCTGCAAACGGACATCATTTCATCCTAGTGGCGATCGATTACTTCACTAAGTGGGTCAAAGCTGCATCGTACGCTAGCGACACGAGGAGTGTGGTGGTCAGGTTCATCAAGAGGTAGATTATCTGCCGGTATGGTTTGTCGAGGAAGATTATCACGGACAACGACACCAACTTGAATAACAAGATGATGGGGGAAATGTGCGAGGAGTTTAAGATCCAACACCATAATTCCACACCCTACAGGCCCAAGATGAATGGAGCAGTGGAGACAACCAACAAAAATATCAAAAAGATTATCCAGAAGATGATCGTGTCATACAAGGATTGACACGAGATGCTCCCGTTCGCGCTACATGGTTACCGAACCTCAGTGCGCACATCAACCGGGGAAACGCCGTTCTCGTTGGTATACGGGATGGAGGCTGTGCTACCGTTTAAGGTGGAAGTCCCGTCATTAAGAATCTTGGCAGAGTCCAGATTAAAGGAGTCGGAGTGGGCCCAAGCACGTTTCGATCAGCTTAATCTCATAGAAGGCAAGCGTTTGGCTGCCATGAGCCACGGGCGTTTATATCAGAAACGAGTAAATAATGCTTTTGACAAGAAGGTATGCTCGTGTAGGTTCAATGAATGGGACCTGGTACTGAAGAAAGTCTCCCAAGCCCTAAAAGACAATAGGGGAAAATGGGCCCCGAACTACGAAGGGCCTTTCGTCGTAAAAAGGGCTTTCTCCGGAGGGGCCCTTGTGCTTGCCAACATGGATGACAAGGAACTACCTTCACCCGTGAAGTCCGACGTTGTCAAGCGATACTACGCTTAAGATCTGGGGCAATTAAGGAAGTCACTGCATGTTTTTATTTTCTATGGTGTTCCCCAGGGATTCCTGTCCTCTGTAATTTTCTCATCGCAGTCTTTTAAAGAACGTAAGATTGGGGTTTCATTGTTCTAATCCTCGCTTTATGCCTTAAAAGATGCGTAGTCTTTAATGACCCGAGCCTTTTCGCTTAGTCCATGGGGATGCCCCAAGTGCTTAATTGAAACTGAACCCGACAAGCTTTTGCTAAAGAATTATTGCATTTGAAAACGCTCATGCATACGCATGTACATGCATATTTGTCATCTTGTGACAGGGACAAGATTGTTTTAAGCAATGGTCAAATACCGCGCCAAATCCAAGACAGAGATGGGTCGAGGTAAGTGGTAACGTGACCAAGATTTGCTGCGCAATGTCATTTTCTGCTTTCAAGTACTTGGGGACGGGGACGAATGGATGCTAGGCCCATGATCAACAGATCGCTATCCTACGTCCAACTCCGGACAATCGAGAAGCGCTACAGGGAGGCAGCCTAGTATCCTTTAAATTCCTACATATTATTATTGTTGTTTCTTTAAGATGATAATCGGATGCCTAACTTACCCAGGGGTTTTGAGTAAGCGAACACCAACCTATAGAAAGCGCGTACTTTCTTTGCAAAAAAAAAACGAGGGGAGGGTGAGTTTCTCTCCACCCAAAACTCCCATCCCTCATTCAAAAACGTAGCACCCACGGGATTTGCAGTTTTTCGACCCTAGGCCACCATTTTTGTGCTTTTGCTTCCATTTTTAGTGTCTTTGATCACTCCATACAAGTAAGTACATTATCCTTTGGCCTCTAGTTTTCCATTGATGCCTATTTTATGCTCTAAATTGTACATGATTTGACCAATTTTGTGAGACAATTTGGGGCAAATTCATGCTTTGATTCATTGAATTGGGGGGTTGTAGGGGATGGCCTTAGGCCTAAGTTGTATTTTGAAATGATTGGGCAAGCCACATTGCCCCCATTCCTTTCTTATTTATACCCGAAAGTGCGCCCACCAAGTGTTTGGTGAAATGCCTCAATGGCATTCACGCATAAATTTATGAAGTTTGCTTATAGAATTGGTTTGTGCATGCATGGTTGCCATTTTTTGGATCCGTGGACAGCTTGCGGAGTTTAGGGTAAAAGCCGAAATGTGTCTTAGGCCTAGGAACCCAAGCCTTTGGTTTTGAGTGCAAGAAAGCGTGAAAATGAGAGCATGTTGGTGAGGATTCCCTTTTTAGGCCAACACTTGGTTTGGGCTATGCCATGATGATTTCTTTGTACCTAGATGGTGTGAAAATGTTGTTCACCATGTACATGGGTATATAGAGTAGGTAGCCAAGTGCTTTGCGAGTGTGCATGTATGTTGAATATGGCACGAAAATGCTCCTCAAAATAGGAATATATGACATGAAATTGCCTTTCAAAAAAATATATATGTGAATTAGTAATACAAAAATTGCCTTTCCAATGAATGTGTAACATGAAATTGTTTTTTCCAAATGAGTGTAAATATGTGTGAACGTACATAGCATGAAGCTGCCTCTCAGGTGTATGACCATATGTGTGAATAAAATGTGAACATATAGCAAAAATGTCATTCAAATGAAGTAGATAGGTGACAAAAATGCTTTGCAAGTATGTGTGTATGTTTAGATAAGTAGGCAAGGTGCCTTGCAAAATGTGTATGTTGGATAGTTTTGCATGTGGCATAAGAAAATTCTTTACAAACGAAAGTAGGCGCATCTCATAAAATGTCGTTCACCAAAGGAAAGGATGTGTGTAAATGAATGTATGTCCTAGGAAAACCCGCACGTTAATGCGTAAGTTTTTCTTTTAAAATTCACGTTGATGTTCGCGTTTTGTTGGAAAGAAGTGTACGCTGTTTTTGCTTGATTTGGCTTTCATTTTAATTGGTTTTCTTGAGCTAACTTCTCGAGTGTTTTTTTCACAGGAAATGGCTCCGAAGAAACTCTCCACGAAGAGGCCTAGAAGGGACGCCACTGGAGAAGGCTCCAGTGCCACCTCAGAGTTTGATAGTCACCGTTTCAGGAGTGTCGAGCACCAGCAGCGCTTCGAGGCCATCAGGGGATGGTCATTCCACAGGGAGAGGTGTTTCCAACTCAGGGAAGATGAGTACACAGACTTCCAGGAGGAGATAGCTCGCAGGCATTGGACACCTCTAGCGACTCCCATGGCCAAGTTCGACCCTGAGATAGTCCTAGAGTTCAATGCTAATGCCTGGCCCACAGGGGAGGGAGTTTGGGACATGCGCTCATGGGTGAGGGGTCAGTGGATTCCCTTCGATGCAGATTCCCTCAGCCAGTTCTTGGGCAACACGCTGGTTTTGGAGGAAGACCAGCAGTGTGAATTCAGCCAGAAGAGGAGCCAGGCAGACGGTTTAGATGAGGAAGCCATCACCCAACTGTTGTGCATACCGGGGCAGGATTTCGCCCATGACTACTTTGACCCAGATATGGATGACACTGTTGCTCAGCAATGTCTTGCCTAGCAACCACAACTCCGACCTCCCTCTGCCTAAGTGCCAGTTGGTGTATTCCATCCTGACACAGATGAGCGTTCACGTGGCCCAGGTGATTGCTGATGCCATTTATTTGTTTGCAGGAATGGCGCCTACTAGACACCCTCTGGACCTAGAGAAGTCCAACAGGGCCCTGGGGTTTCCAGCTCTGATCACGGGCCTCTGCCAGTCCTACGGAGTTCCTGTCACCCCCAGCAAGGTAATCCGACCGTCGATCACCCAAGCCTTCATCGAGAAGTACTGCACGCCTAGGCAGGCGCAGAGTGATGCACATCAGGCCGCGGGCGCACCGCCACCACCTCGGCAGGCCGATCCAGCTGGGTCACTGGGCGTGGAGCGTTATCTACAGCATTTGGTTCACCAGCAGGCGACCAACCACCATGGGCAGGTGCAGATACATGAGTGTCTCTATCGGTTCAGCCTCAGTCAGCAGGGGCAGGGTTCCGCCCCTTTTGTATGCCCTACCCCGAAGCAGTTTGGGGCTGAGGTCGCATGGCCTGGAGATTGGCCCGATGCCCAGGCAGGGGAGGAGCCTGCAGGATCCCCCGGTGAGGCGGATGAATCCCATATGGATGAGGATATGAGTGACCTTCTCGGTTTCTTGGGAGGGAGCGGAGCCACATGACCAAGGTCGCCGCACTTTTTTGTGATTAACATTACTGCTTTCAGTTATTGTTTCTGTTTCCGCTATGATCTGGCATTACGACTTTCAATTATTTTGTCACTGTTTTTGTTACGACTTACCATTGCATTCTTTTCCATTTGCTTAGTGATTTGATGTAGGTAGGCCGTGTGTGCCCTCATCCGCACCTTTTTAGAAAGAAAAAATAATAAATAATAATAACTTAATAGATAAAGAATAAATAAAAAATAAAATTGGTTAGCTAAAAAGCCAACATGCTTTTGAAAAGAAAATAACTTCCAGCTTTTCTTTGAAAAAATTCACTGATTATAACCAGTTTTTGAAAAAAATGTGTATGCACATGAAGGGTGAGTGTTGTGAAAATTTTCCCAAACGCCCAAAATGGACTCGGAAGAATGCATGAATTGATAAAAAAGCATATTTTGGAAACACTGGGTTGACTTAAATAGGAAAAAATGAATCCTGAACCCTAGTGTCACATGACCATAAAAACTTGATGCTTGAGTGTCCACATGGGTGCATGCATGACCAGTTTTGCATAAAATTTCCAAATCATCATTGTTGCATGTGTGTCATGGAAATAATGTGAGACATCCCCTTTATCCCTGAACCGCTGGCCAAACCGACGCCCTGACATATATCATGTCTAGCCGTTCTACAAGCCTTGAGCCAAAATCCCAACTCCCCATAAACCTTGACCCCGGGGTGAAAATGCCCATCCTTGCATTTGAAAGAAAAAAGGAAAGAAAAGAAAATTCCCGATCAAAGATTGGAAGAAAGCAAAAAGAAAAAGAAAGAAAATTCCCGAACAAAGATCGGAAGAAAACAAAAGAAATATGCAGAAAGGTCTTTGGACCAGACAATATCTGAACAATACAGAATTGTCAACCCCAAATAAGGAAAGAAAGGAAACCACGACCCGAAGTGGTCCTCCCCCTTTGATTGCCAACCAAAATCCTGTGCGCTAGCGACTTTATTGCCCCGCACTAAACAAAAACAGAAAAGGAAAAGGCCCAAACACTCAGAGCCAAATTCCTCACCAAAACACCATTCCCGAAAAAGTCCTATTGATCCGTGATCACGCACGTAATCTTTGATTTGATAGGAAATGATTCGCAAAATTAAGTCATGAGATATCTATGGTTCGGAATTAGGATAAAACACTTACTTGTGTGAGATTGATACACTTCGAGTGATTTTCTTCTATTTTGGTTGGACCCAATGTTTCCTCTAAATGTTCGTTTAGGGACGAAAGCTAACATCCGAAATCTCATTTATGGTTATGAGAAAATTTCATCAGCATACTCTCCTTCCCCAATAGATACATTGTTTTTCATCAAAAATCATATGTTTCTCTGATCAGTTGGAGGTTTTATTTCTTTACTAAAGCATGTTTGCATTTTAGTGAAAGAACACCGAGACTATTTAGTCTCACGAGAGCAAGAACTATGTAGGTCTGAATTCCTCATCACGAATTGAGGATGCGTAGGAGCAAAAGCTCCGCTTTTGTCGACCACCCCACCCTTTGCTGTCCAGCGACCCGAGAGTCCGGTAGCATGCAGAGACACCTTACGATTATCCACACCTCGTCATTTGAAGATCCCAAGTCTGATTGACAAGTAGAAACCAATATGGTCATCTGCACCCTTTCCGGAGATGTCAGCATCTTCCGGTAGAGACTATTTTAGTCTCACACCATTTTTGCAAGAACTATGTAGGTTTGAGTTCCTCATCACGAATTGAGGATACGTAGGAGCAAAAGCCCCGCTTTTGTCGACTGCCCCACCTTTTGCTATCGTGACCCGTGAAGTCTGATGACATGCAGAGATACCTAAGTGGTTATCCACATAAACGATTTCTGTTAATCCTAACCCGTGAAGTTAGGTGGCAGGCAGAGATACCCAAGTGGTTATCCGTATAAACACACTTTCGCTATCCATCAGACTAAGAGTCCGGTAGCATGCAGAGACTAACGTCGTCTTCTGCACCCTTTGTCAATCAGGGCCAACGAACCTGTTAACACGCAGAGATTTACGTCGTCTTCTGCACTTTCTGTCATCCTGACCAGTGAAGTCAGGTGACGTACGGAAATGCCCAAGCGATTATCCGTACAAACGGTTTCTGTCATCCTGACCCGTGAAGTCAGGTGACGTGCGGAGATACACAAGTGATTATCCGCACAAACGCTTTCTGTTGATCCTAACCCATGAAGTTAGGTGGCAGGTGGAGATACCCAAGTGGTTATCCGTATAAACACACTTTCACTATCCGTCAGACTAAGAGTCTGGTAGCATGCAGAGACTAATGTCGTCTTCTGCACCCTTTGTCAATCAGGGCCAACGAACCTGTTGACACGCGGAGATTTACGTCGTCTTCCGCGCTTTCTGTCATCCTGACCCGTGAAGTCAGGTGACATATGGAGATACCCAAGCAGTTATCCGTACAAACGGTTTCTGTCATCCTGACCTGTGAAGTAAGGTGACATACGGAGATACCCAAGCGGTTATCCATACAAACGGTTTCTGTCATCCTGACTCGTGAAGTCAGGTGATGTACGGAGATACCCAAGCGGTTATCCATCCAAACGGTTTCTGTCATCCTAACCCGTGAAGTCAGGTGACCTGCGGAGATACCCAAGCGATTATCCGTACAAACGTTTTCTATCATCCTGACCCATGGAGTCAAGTGACATGCGGGGGTACCGTATGGTTACCCGCACTTTTCGTCAACTAGGGGCAAACGAGCCCATTGCCGCGCAGAGACTAACGTCGTCTTCTGCACCTTTTGTCATCCTGACCCATGGAGTCTGGTGGCACGCGGAGATACCTTATGGTCATCCGCACCTTTCGTCAACCAGGGGTGAAATTCTGATACTGGGGACAGATGTCGTACAGGATGTCACGACATCACGCTTCAGAACATGCAGATTGTGTTTGACTGTATGAACAGATTAAACAAGTAAATAACACAAGAGAATTGTTAACCCAGTTCGGTGCAACCTCACCTACATCTGGGGGCTACCAAGCCAGGGAGGAAATCCACTAAAATAGTGTTAGTTCAAGGTCTAACAGCCACTGTTTACAACCTTCTCACCTAACCACTACCCGTGCGACCTCTACCTAAGAGCCACTCTTAGATATGAGAAACCCCGCTCACTCCCTCTCAATCACACTCCCGTGTTTACAATTAAATCAAATACACACCAGAGATTACTCTCTGAACAATAGAGATCAACTCCACACAACCTATAGAGATCAACTCTACACAAACTAGAGAGATCAACTCTACACAAACTAGAGATCAACTCTACACACTCAGGTCCAACACTTGATGTTAGGATAACATCAAGGTGGCTCACAAATCACTCAAGTCCCAAAACTCACAAAATAACTCTTCAATCCCGGACTTGGTACAGAACTCGTGCAGCCTCCATGATTATATAGCAATGTGCGTTTCTGGGCTGCAACTGCTTGTGCTGGATGAGATCTATCATTTTCCTGAAAATCTGCACTTAAAGATCTAAAAGATACAGTTTGATCTTTTAGTTTTTATCTTTAATCTTTAATCCCTGAACGAACTCTTCTACTTTGAAATTCGAACTTTAATTATCTTTTAATTCGTTCCAAGAGATAGATCATCTAATCTCTTGCTAACTGCACAATAATCTGTTAAAGATATAACAGATTTATGTGTCCAGTATTTTCGGGCAAGATGTCAGGACATCGTATCCGACATCGTGGATCCTGCAGCTTCAATGCTTCATTTGACATTTTATCTTGACTTATGCATTGTGCATCAACTCCAGTATTTTCGGGCAGGATGTCAGGACATTGTATCCGACATCGTGGATCCTGCAACTTCAATTCTTCATTTGACATTTTAGCTTGCCTTGTGCATTGTGCAGCCCGATCTTATTCCTTGACATAACGTTGGACATCATGTGCAGCAACTCCAGCTTTCCTTCATTGTCTAAGTGCTTATGTTTTAACAAAATCTTAGCCAATCTTTTAAAACTCCGTAGAGCTAAGCACTAACAATCTCCCCCTTTGGCAAATTTTGTCTAAAACATACTTAGACACTTCCTGAGCAGGTACGAGCAGTTATGCAAGTGGGATCAGCAACTTTCATTCTCAGAGTAATCAAGCACAGCGGAAATTCTTCAAGTTGCAAATCTACAAGTCTTCTCCAGGATGTCAAGACATCTCACGTGACATCAGCTTTCTGCTTCTGCTCCCCCTGTCTTCATGCTTACTGCAGCATCTTCTATCAGCTACTAGTCTTTTCCAGGATGTCAAGACATCTCATGTGACATCCGCTTTCTGCTCCCCCTGTCTTCATGCTCTTACTGCAGCATCTTCTATCAGCTACTAGTAGCTTACATCAATCATCATCAGCAGCAGCAGTCTCCCCCTTAAAGTCATATACATACAACTCCCCCTCAAAATCATGAATCATGCATACATCGTATCCTACTGCCATACATCGTATCAATCATGCATAATACGACTATTGCATACATAGTATCCTACTGCTCAAAATCATGCATAATAGCAAGCATAATACTATTACTCCCCCTTTTTAGACAGAATTTGACAAAAGTAGAATGCATGAACTTAAGGTGCAAATATTACAGACCCATAGTAAACCATTGTTCAAAGGGACATGCCCCTATAGCTAGTGAAAAGCAAAAAAAATATAAAGGTCTGATGATCATGGGGTGGCTTCAGAATCATCATCTGATTCAGTATCCTCTGCTGCATCTTCCTCTTCCTCAGTAGCTTCTTCTTCTTCCTCAGCTGCTTCATCTTCTTGCTCAGCTGCTTCTCCATCATTAATGCCACTTTCTGAGAGCCTATTGATCAGCCGTTCCAGCTCCATCTTCTTCTCTGTGGTGGCTTTGATGGTTGCTTCCAGCACCTTGCATGTGTCCTTGAGTTCAGCAATCAAAGCATCCTTGGACACAGCACCTGAAGCAGCAGCTTTCCCTGATGTCGAGACAATGTCTGGGACATGTGTCCCCTCAAACAATTTGTAATGCAGGGATAGAGGAGATTCTCTCTTCATCACAGAGTCAGTGTAGTTTAAAATATTGGGGTGTTGACTCAACATAATGCCACACAATACAGTAGGGAAGGCAATGGGTAATTTGACAGCAAAAGATTCTGAATGCTTAACAGTTTGATCAAAAATATAGTTTCCAAAATTAAATTTGGACTTGGTTCCAACAGCATACAGAAATTTACCCAAACCTGTGGCAACAGTGGAAGTATGATTGGTGGGTACCCAGTTTGCAGCGCCAATCCTGTGCAGGATTGCATACTTCACACTCAGCTTCCCTGCCGACAGCTTCCCTTTCTTTGGCCAAAGCTGGACTTGTTTGGCAGTGATTTCCTTGGCAATTTGATGCTCAGAGACATCAATATCCACCACTCCTTCAGTTGGTCTGCCCAGGTATTTGTTGATCACAGCAGGGGAGAATCTAACACACTTTCCTCTGACAAACACTCTTTGATACTCATCACTTTTTCTGTTTGTTATGTCAGAGGGAATGTTGACAATGAATTCCCTGACTAGGCTTTCATAACAGTCTCCCAACTTGGTGACTGTCTTCAGTAGTCCAGCAGCCTTGATGAGGTCCATGATCTCCTTGCAATCCAAGGCAGCTCTTCCCAGTTCTCTTTCCAAGGCAAGTCTGCGTTGATACACGAATTTCCACCTTTCTGCATTGCCAATGGAGTGGAATGAGATGTTGTCCAATGGTGCATCAGGGACATTTTCAGGCACCTTTTTCCCTGATTTCTTGGCCCTCTTTGATGTCGAGACATCTAGTTCGACATCATCATCAGAATCAGATGAGGAAATTTCTTTCCTCTTCTTGGAAGGGATTGCAACTTTGCTCCTTCTGGATGTGGTAGGAGTGATTGGAGTACTCTTCTTCTGGGCCATAGTTTTGATTCGTCCAGACCTCTTGATGGGGGTTTTTCCCTTTCTGCTTTGTAATCGTTCTGCAACGCCAGGTGCCAACCTGTTGGCAATGGGTTCCTCATCAGATTCTACTTCTTCCAGGTCAATGAGGTCACCTGGAGCAGGTTCTGGTGCCCTTGGTGCAGGGGTCTCCTTTGTCGCTTGATCATCTTCCTCTGTTGATTCCTCTTCACTGGGTGAAGGGAGGACTTCAGCATTTGGGGTGGAAGATGTTGGAACATCTTTATCAAC